>NC_135055.1:14100909-14403939 GCF_051014685.1 Ptiloglossa arizonensis
GTATCTAACGTAGTAATATTGAAACACATTAATCTTTAACAAATAATGATACAATAATAGCCAATTAGTACCGATAATCGTGTTTCGTCAAATTTTAATGACTTCTGATCGGACAACTGTACGATGGAAGAATTTTATAAACGCGTATTACGTAAAACCTTAATAAACATCGAAACGTTGCTCGAGAGATTAAAATGAAATCAAACGATCGAACTCGAAAGTACGATGGTTATGGTGTTACGCGGTTCTTTTTGATACGACTTGTTTGTCTAATATAGCCATTTATATAATTTTCCATGTCATTTTCATGCTTGGAGCGATATTATTAAATACCACGGTTGCTAGCCAAGGAAAATTTTAATATTATCGTATAGTTCTGACCCAAGAGCCTTATTATTGCGCTTTTCTGCTTTTATAGCCGTTCACCACATAAGATGGTATGGCGGAAGTCGTGTGGAAGCAATAACATTCTAATATCATACGTTCGATGTGAAAGCAACTGTAGCTTTAACTGCACTGTGTTTTTACGGCTGAAATAGCGCCGGAAAGTCGCCAATGACTGAAACTATATCCGATCTGTCGAAATTAGTTCTTCGTTGGTGACAAAATTGCAAACGAATAATAAATACAATAATTGCTACGATTCGACCTTAATCATCGATCAGCTAAGAATTAGAGGCTGTTATAAAGGTTAATGGATGTTGCTCGACTGTAAGAAATATGTAAACGTTAATTTTAGATTTTTCATACCGTATCGTTCTTTTTAAAGTTAAAAAGAAGAAAGTTGAACTCTAATTTATTCTTTTACTTGGAAGAATTACATTCTTACCAAGAAGAAATACAAATTTCTTTGAGCTCGAGGAAATGTGACACAAAACAGATACATCCAGTATTTATTTTGCACGAAAAGTTTCCATAAGAAACAATTTACATAATTTTTAACGAAACGGTAGTATTTGATTCCACCAAGTTCCAGTGTTGAAAGTTTGATATTTTGGATCACAGGTAGGAGCATTGGGTCCGCGAAGTAATTTCAAGAAAATTAAGAAAGATATCTTAACATTTCCATTTATAACGTTTCGAGCAGACTGCCAGACGTATCCGCGAAGCTTTCCCAAGACGCTTGGTAATTAGAATGCTCTGCTTCTGTAAATGGTTTGTCAGAATGTTACAATAACAGACGTTTTGTGTTCCAAAACGAGGTTGTAAATTTTCATAATACGGAAGAAAATGGTAGAATTATTAGCCGCAGGATCGTTTGTTAACTGAGAGAATGCGTTTCAAATTCAATTATACTCGATATATCGCCCGCAGGGTTGGGATTACATCGTTTTTAATTTCAAACGAAGCTAGCTGAAATTAGTAATTTCCATGTACGTTGAAATAATCAACGATTTTTTCGGAGCGAAGCCAGACAATTTCGCTCGTCGTTCACGAGAATAAAAATTGCAAGGAATTGAAAATACCATTTTTTCTTCTTTGTTATTTCTCTTTGGAAATTTTTCAAATTTTTTTCTAAATTTCTGTAATATTTCATTACGAATCTTTCAAATTCGCCGTAAGTGTTGCGCAGATTTTTTAGTAGATTACTTAATTTTTCTGCTTTACTTGTTAATACATGTATTTAATATATAAAAATTGGTGACAAAATAAAAGATAATATAATGGTCCCAAATTTATCGAGATTAGTGACTACTTCTAGTTTGTGAAAATTAAAATTGTTTCGTTTTCGTTACACTCTGATGATTTTCAATTCTTAATAACACGAATTTTTTCAAGAATCGTATACGTAACGAGTCGAGTAATCGTATGTAATTTTGATTTGAAAATAGTTTTCAAATCAATGCTCGATGTTCCCTGCTAAACGTTATAGGCATTTCGCAATACCTCCTCTAAAAGAGTTCTCGACATTCTGTATACACTGTAGAGTCGGACCGTCAAGAAATGTATAACAGTGGGGCACATATGTTGCTGTTTATTGTCGCAATATCGATGTTGAATACTCGCCAAGAAGTAATCCCGGCATCTAGGATCGATTTGTATGTTCTTTGTTACGGTCACTAGCCGCGAACTTTCCAAGCTATTTTCGAAAACTTTTATGCAACTTTCCGAAGTATCGTTGCGGTTTAGATCGTTGATACTATATTTCGAATATGTAAAGACATGGTTCAAAAGTATGACAGTTCTTGAAGAACTTCAATGTAGACGTTAGTCCCAGTCGAATGACAAGGTTGATGCAAATATCATTTTTTAAAAATAAACCACAACGAAATGCAAGTTAAAAAAAAGAATACCTGTCACGTGGTATTTCATATTTTGAATAATTAAGTATCTTGCGATAGATTGCATAACATCTTGTGAAAATTATTCTTTCGATTTTTAATCGACATACTGTCAAAATTTGTTTAAATCTTTCAAATTTGGATCGTTTTTACAGTAAACGCTCCCATTTTAGGTTCAAACGCGTAATTTTGTTTTATTAAACGCAGGATCGTTGAAAGATTCTTGCAAGTATCTTTAATTTATCATTATTCGTTACTTCAATTATGTACAGGTTGTTCAAGCTTTTTCTACAAAATTTTATCTACGTAATCCACGAGCAAAATTAAGAGAAAAAATATTATACGAATTTTTAAATAATTTATTAAGAAGTTATAAAAGAATTACGATACAATATACATAGTGTCGATATCTATTTGTGTTCACGCGAACTGTAACGTTTATTTACTGAAATCGTTAATGTAGTTGTTGCAGAATCAAAATACCGCGAACTTGTGAAAGTAAAAATTTAGAAGGACAAAGTAACACGCATGAAAAGTCAGCGCGAATTATTAGTGACATTTTCTGAAATTAAGTAAAACGAAGAAGAAATTTAAAATACGAGAGATTCTGGTTGCTTTACATACCAGCCCTGTATTCAAAACAACGGACGTTCTTTTGAAGTGGAATAACGAATCCCTCATTATTATTTTATGTTTTGTTTGTAACTTTGTTTGTAGAATATGCTTACGAAAACACAAATAGATTTTTTTCAACTTACTTCTACGAATACGTCATCGAAACAGTTATTTCGTATTTTGTTCGTAACATTGCTCACAAAACATACTTATGAAAACCGAAATAGATTTCACTTAGTTCAATTTAATTAAATTTCGTAAACATAAACAATGTTTATGTAATTCTAACATTTCCATACGAAAGAACACCAGTTCGCTATCGTTTTGTATTATTTCCTATAACTTCGTAATAAATCATTTAACGGACTGTATTCGTACAGCAGCTTTTTTTTAAATGTTGCTCGTGGAATACACTGGCAAGATTTTGCGGGATAAAACTGGAACACCTTGTACATTATCCACGTCGAAGCGCGGAGAACAGATTTAGTTTATCACCCCCTCGTGTATGTACGTATGTATGCACTTGGTTGCATCGTGTTGCACCGGGAGGTTCCGATGGGAGAGAAAATATTATTGTTGGCGTTAATCCTGAAATTTCATACACGCCTTCGAAGCAACCGAACGAGACGTGCATCCGTCTTGCAGGATCCGAACGATCCTGCGGACGTATCCTTGATGTTCTGCAAGCATTCACCCTCGTCACGGATACTCGGCGACGATGTAATTACAAGACTCACCGGTGTTGTCCTTGAGCCAGTGTTGGTGCCCGATAAAACAGACCTTGGCTATGTTACACCTATACGAACGGCACGAACGTACATACAGGGTGATTCATGGAACAGTGTGTGCACAAGCTCCCGTTCTTAACTGTCAAGCTACTAAAAATCTCTTGGCAATCAAACGTTAAATTCCCGCAGCTTGCACCTCTGCTTGCTCGTGACTTTGCTCCCTATCGCGTCGCTATTTTCCTCTTTTCGATACACGGAAAATTAACCATTGAGAGCACCACTCGTTCACTTCATTGTTCGCTGCCCCGTATGTAATTATGTTTTGTACGCCAACACGACGAATCAAGAATGGTAATAAAAAGAAAAAAGAAACACTCTTCTGGAAAAAGAAATTACGTTTGAAAATCTCACGATTCGGTGGAAAAATAGTTTCTTGTGTAAGGAAACTGACGAAACTGTTTCTTTTTTATTTTAAATTAGTCGTTAATTGCAACTGCTCTAATTATAAAAAAAAACACTACCTTCGAAAGAGAAATTACGTTTGAAAATCTCGCGATTCGGTGGAAAAATAGTTTCTTGTGTAAGGAAACTGACGAAACTGTGTTTCTTTTTTATTTTAAATTAGTCGTCAATTGCAACTGCTCTATTTATAAAAAAAACACTACCTTCGAAAGAGAAATTACGTTTGAAAATCTCGCGATTCGGTGGAAAAATAGTTTCTTGTGTAAGGAAACTGACGAAACTGTTTCTTTTTTATTTTAAATTAGTCGTTAATTGCAACTGCTCTAATTATAAAAAAAAACACTACCTTCGAAAGAGAAATTACGTTTGAAAATCTCGCGATTCGGTGGAAAAATAGTTTCTTGTGTAAAAAAAAACCGACGAAACTTGTGTTTCTTTTTTGTTTTAAATTAGTTGTTAACACAACTGCTCTAGTGTGTTATCAACAACTCGATGCTACGTGTTGATTGGACGTTGCAGATTTTGAAAAGGTTTAGTTCGAAGAATTATCTCGATCGCGAACTTGCATATTAATTCGTTTTTACACTCTGGGAAACTCCACGCGAAACTTGTACTTACGAGCTTAAATATTGATTTATCGAATTACTTTTTAAAAGGTTCGCACATTTTCATGCACCGTGTAGATAGCAATAAGAGTGGCGAAGTTTAGCGACGTAGACCGAACAGTCAAAGTTTGTTTATTTATCTAACGGAGAAATTGTGGGAAAATGCTGGGAACTCACTGTCTGCGATAACAGGTCTTCAAAGCAAATATTGTGTCCGTTTATTCTCTATTATATTATCTTATCGTTGTAATAGCCTGGTAGGATAAACATTGGTGAAGACAGTTAATTAGACTAATAAATGTCGAATCGTTTTAACAGCGAGTCACAGAAATAGATTACTCGATAGAAATAATACTAAAAATTTCAAATGTCCCATAAGTAAAATTATTCGAAACCGGTTTTCTTCAAATTAAAGTCTCGTAACTCGAGGAGAAGTTATTCCAGAAAGATTTATTTTTAAGCGATAAAAAATACTCATTATATTCTTAGTTGTATCATTTGAGTCAAATCTCCAGCTCCTTCATCGAAATCCTCAACAGTGTACATCGAATTAATGCATCGGCTCGCTCTAATTGTAAAACACCAATATTTGATCACGAAGTGATCGCGACCACTGAATCAGGTGTATCTTGAGTAAAAATTGTACAGTCGAAACGTACAATTTCCACGATAATAAGACGAATAATTCTCACTGAACACCGAAGACAATTGTTCAATACCGATCAAACCGTACAAATATTGCAACTACTTTCTCGTAGCGTGTTTCAAGAAAGCGTTGTCAAAGATGGGATTTACTCGTCCGGTATTACGTGGATCACCCTGTATACGTGTGTACATATATCGATTGGACCACAAGGGTGAAGGGACGCCGGGCGCCACGGCGCCCTCTTTCCAACCCCTCCAGACAACAACGACCGAATATAGCTCAGCCGATATGGGAGCTAATGAACCAATTACGCGTAATAGGGCCGCCGCCTTCGAGGAACGACTGTCTCGGTTTTCTTGGTTCCTCCAAGAACCTTCATCATTCAAACAATGCTCTTAATTATAGCCACTGTTCTGCACTTAATCGGCTTCGGGGTGCATCCGCACTGTACACGCTTTGACTAAACGCAGAAACGATTTCTTCTTTATCGTACGGGATCGTGTTCCAATAACGAACGTTACACGAACGGAAACTCTTGAAATAATTTACACCGAGCCTGGCTGCTTCAAGAGCGAACGGTACGGTGTCGGTGACTTTGCGTTTCGATGATTTATGCAACGCGTAGCTCGCGAGTCTACGAAGTTCTCGAGCGTGAAATTTACAGGTGACAACGATGAATGATTGTAAAATAAATGGAAAGTGCAATTTAGTAATCTTCTATGGCTGTAATGGTACAAAGTTCGAGACTTCTTTGACGTATCAATATCGATGAATGACGACGAGATAAACAGGAAGTGTAATTTACCTTCTATTGCTGCGATAATATCAAATTTGAGTTTTAGAGATACGAGAAACTTATTTCTTTTTCGTATCGATCGATAAAAAACCAAACGTACGGTTAATGTGTCGAGTGACGATTGAAGGGATTCGATAATGATACGAGAGTCTCAAGTGTCATAGAAAGGAAGAAACTTGATTTTAAATTCAATTAGTGTGGAAATGAAAAGTGAAAAGTCAAAGTGGAGCGAATGAAAGTAATTTATAACTCTTTGTAAATATTGAACGTATCGAAATAAGAATATTTTCTGTAAACTACATTGAAGAGTAAAGCACAATTTTGTGTGTCGAACACCAACACAAGTGACATTTGTGAATTTCGTCGGTCGTTGTACAACGTTTGCTCAGACCCGAACAGGACCGTACAATTGAGAATCAAACGATCGTGGTTAATAAATAACGAACAATACGTTCGTGTTGTTGCTTCTACGGGTATGTTTACAGCGGGATACGAATGTAGCCACGAATAACCTAAATTGTACACAGATCGATTCATGTTTGACGGTAAGGGTTGATTCGTGTTGTCCCTTGGAGCTTGACGGGTTTGCCTTCTTCCAGAATTCGGTCTTCTTGTGCACAGTGGGTGGGTGGATCTTCCGGTATTTGTCTATTTTCGTTTCATTGAGCAACTCTGTGGGTCATCTTCTTTGGGGAGCCATTAAGTGGAACGTTTCAAGAGGCAGGGCAATATGGTGGCGAGTAGCTAGACTCCTGCCACTTGCAGGATCAGCTAGCTTTGTAAATTTAGGGGTCTGAATGTTTCGGTAAGAAACGAACAATTATTGGCCAAGTAGCAGACAAATTACTGTGCGTATGTAATTGTCTACTGAAAATTCTTTCGTCCACGTTTAAAAGAATGTCCCAATATTTGTTGCTACGAACGAATATTTCTCAAATGTAATTCTTGTTCCTCTTATTATCTGTATCACCTTCTTAAACTGAACATCACGTTAACTTTACGGTTAACTTTGTTAATTGAACTGGCACTTGGCAGTCCACGTGTTAAAATACAAGTCTTTGCACTCGTCGCACAAAAGTGTGACAAATTCGACTATATTCTTCCATACGTTCATATTTCACACTTATAAAAACAAACAACACACAGCATAGATATTAATCTCTCGATATACCTACTCTTCGAGGCTAACGAGTGTTTATATCTCACCGATACTTTACAGTTCACCAGTTTCCCCACCGTATCGCTCTGTCGCTATTGGTCACTGTCGATCCTCTCGACCAATAGCAACGATGCGCGCGACGCTAGGGGAGCAGATTGCGTACAGTGGTGGGGATAGATACACTCGTGTGCCTTCTTTTCGCGGACGGACAGTACATTGCACACTTTTAAAAAGCTTCCACTTTGATCGTAGGGACATTTGTCGAAATGAAAAACACCATGACCAACCATTGAGTCAAAGAACCGTAATCGTATCGATTACAATTTACAGTGTATCTCGAACTAAAGAAAATCTTTCGAATGGCGTTGAGAACAATGCAAGACGTACTTTTAACTGTCATTGTAAACAGTATCGGTTGGTAAAAATTTGTTCGATAACGAGCTCCCGGAAGAGATCGCGTAATTTCTCAAAATTAGACGCAATCGAACTAAACGAGATCGCGGGCGAAACCCCACTCGAGATTGAACCGTTCGAAGGATAAGGTCCTTTAAAGGTGCAGGGTAATTGGTCGATGAGACAGGAGCTACGTTGGACCGCCGGCTCGAAACGAATATCGCTCATTTTCACGGACAAGAGAGTCCTTTTTTTTTTCTTCCGCGAGGCTCATGCTCCGTTGCGTCGCAGTTTTAATTAGTACGCTCGCGGTGCAAAAAGCCCTGACGTAGCCGGAGAGACCGAGGCGAATCGGAAAAAGGGGAAAGTTTTGTTCGCGAACGAACAAAAAGGAGAATAAATTATTCCACCGGCAAGGAAGCTACTCCGCTCGAACTCGGGGTTTATTAATTTCTTGCGCTCGCTTTGAATTTTGTTACTTATCCGTCCGCGATGACGCGTTAATGGATTCTCGACGAAGAAACCCGCGTCTCCCGTAAATACCTACGCGTTGAATTTATTGGATCGCTCATGGTTACTGGCGCGCGATACGACCGGTGAGGGATTGCCGAACACGCTTGGAACATCGTCGATCGAATTTCAAAATTCACTTCGCGGAATCAGTGAAAAGTGTGCGTAAGTTTTTTTCTGTCTCGAATTGATCAATCGTATGAGAAGTGAATTTGACAATTCACTTCTCGAAATCAGTGAAAAGTGTACGTAAGTTTTTTTTCTGTCTCGAATTGATCAATCGTATGAGAAGTGAATTTGAAAGTTCATTTCTCGAAATTAGTGAAAAGTGTACATAAGTTTTTTCCTATCTTGAATTAATCAATCGTATGAGAATTGAAAATATTCGAAGGAGAATTTTTAATCGAAGTAAAATAAATACGCGAAAGTTATAATTAAATTAACAAGGAGAGAAAAACTTCCTGGTGTGGAGATTAAACTTTTTCGAGATTCGAATAACTTGCAGACGATTATCGTTATACTCGTATATGGACTTCTTAGGTAGTTTAGATCTTAGAAAATTTGATTTCGTGTCTGTAAAATTTTTCCGAAAATTAATTTATCTGTTCGGATTGACTATTATTTCTTTGAATTCTTAGAACGTTTACGAAAGAGACACGTTGCAATAACTTATAATTTGTTTCAAGATATTAGAAGATTGTGTAGCAGAGGATGGGTTTAAATTCGATAGTTTTGTGTTCTACTTTAGAGGTAATAGGATAATCTCGTTAATCGAAATATTCCTGTTTGGGGAATTACGTCGAAACGTAATGTCTTCGAAGATTTTCGACTTGGCGACTAGGAAAGTTTCCTAGAAAGTTAAGCTGCTATCTCGAAGCGACGAATGAAGTTGAAAAGAGTTACGAACTGCGGAGGAGGAGCTCCCGACTTTTGTAACGGATGATTCTGTCTCAATTTACGACCGTATTCTATCGTTCAGGCCACTTACAATCTCCCGGAATGCCGCGGATAAAATTAATTTGCCGAATCAATTATTCCCTTATTTAACGTATTTTCACACATCGAGCGTGGATCTAAGTCGGTCGAAAATTTATCGTCTATTGAGTAGATATTCTATCTTTACGATAGAATGATTAAAAAAATTGATATTCTTTTATTAATCGCTAAAAGTAACTGAAAAGGTACCGTACTTTATTACGATCTATTCCTTCAGAGAAGAAAGATAAACAAAGACGACGACGAGTTTCTAAACAAATCGTTAATTTTCGTTTCACCTAGAAAGGGGATTAATCTGAATTTGTAGTACGTTTATCAGTTACTTCGAGCACGTTTTAACTACTATTATTTCACTCAAAACACTGTTCGAGGATCCAGAACTTTTCCAACCGATCGATTGCAGGAATTAAGAAATAAATATTTTATAAAAATTACTCAACGGGGAATCTTCGTTCCTGAATAGACCCAGCTAGAATCAAGAGCCTCGCAATAAGATATTTTTAGGTATTCAATATCTATCAGGTTCGATTCCGTATACATTAGCTGGCATATCTAGTAACTTGACAACGACAACAATAGCCTTTTGTTCTTCCGCCTATAGTTGTCCCGCTTCACCGGGGTACTTATACCACAAAGCTTGACGAAAAGGATAGCATTATCGGTAATGTCCGTTGCAACCGCAAATTACTGTGTACGAAACATTCGTATATGTTCCACCATTCTGACGCAATATCTGCATACAGTCTCAGAAGCGATAATTCCATTTTTTGAATGCATTTATATTGCGCGCTCTTTCGAGTAAACGTTTCTTCCAGTGAAGATATTTAACAGGAAACTTCTGTTCTTCAAATATAGAACAATTAAAGCGATACAATTACACTTCGTATAGAAAGACTTTATAAAAAGATGTTCAGCATCATTCGACATTTTTTCCACGATTTTATTCGAAGGGAAAATATCATTTCATTCGATATCCACTGATGTTGTTTCAACATGAAACTTCTTTTCTTTAAATATAGAACAATCAAAGCGATACAATTACACTTCGTATAGAAAGACTTTATAAAAAGATGTTCAGCGTCATTCGACATTTTTTCCACGATTTTATTCGAAGGGAAAATATCATTTCATTCGATATCCACTGATGTTTTAACATGAAACTTCTTTTCTTTAAATATAGAACAATTAAAAGGATACAATTACACTTCGTATAGAAAGACTTTATAAAAAGATGTTCAGCATCATTCGACATTTTTTCCACGATTTTATTCGAAGGGAAAATATCATTTCGTTCGATATCCACTGATGTTGTTTCAACATGAAATTTCCATTCTTTAAATATAGAACAAATAATGCAATGCAGATGCACTTCATAAAAAACGATTTCATAGAACGATGATTGGTGTCGAGTCATTCGACAATTTTCCATAATTCCATTTCATCTGGAGAGAAAATATCATTTCTTTCGAATGGAAAGTACTATTGCATATAAATGCGGTTACGTCATTCTACATTTTCCATGATTCCATTTCATGGAGAGAGGAAATCTGTGGATGAGTGTGTTAAGTTATTCAATATTTTCCACGGTACTATTTCAACCAGAGAGGAAAAATTATTCCATGTAATCGGGGCCCACTGCATATAAATGTACACCGGTTCGCGATTAGTATCTCATTCAAGTAGAAAATGTCCTTGACTTTTCAACTCCTTTTTCATAAACCTTGGTGAACATACGAATGGTGCATCGCTAAAAGTTAACATTTTGAATAACTTCTTTATTTTGCGTCTTTGCGAAAGAAAGTGGTCGAAGATGATATTAAATAGTTACTTGTACGTTAATACCTAAACGTGAGTAGTAGAATTAAATTCTAGACAGGGAATATTTGATATCGATATTCCTCATTGATTAATATAAGATACGGAATCAGTTGATGCTGTGAACGTCCCTTCGTACTCGTATCCCTTTATAGAAGGGTGTATTTAGTATATTGCTTCGTGACTATAGCTACTATATGGGAGGCTATAGCTACTCTCCGAAATTAATAATCGGATCTCATTCTGATAAAGCATTTAAGCTCGGTTCATCCTGCACGACACTGCGTGGTTACGACAGTATTTGTCGTTCGGAAATTCGACAGTTCGATGAACAACCGAATCCTATTATAATTATAGTTGTAACTCGCAAAACCTTGAATTTTATCAACGAAGACAATACATGTACAACGAGTGTAAAATGGTCCTGTGTTTTACGTATTTCATGGAGAATTGAAATAAATTGACGTGTAATTGTAGTACTCAAATTTATTTAATTATTCTTGGATGAATATTTTTTAAAGGAACTAGCAAACGATGATTAATTGCAGTACGTTGTAGTAAAAAAGAAAACGAAAATTAATTCACTTTCGTTAAAGAATCTTTTCGATCGGTAATAAATGTAAGATGAATTACGCAAGTTTTTACATTTATATTTCATAGTTTTTCAGTTAAGTAAACGTATAATTCTTCAGTTAAGAATTTCATTAATTTAACGTCGAGCTATTTCTAAAATCGATTCTTTTAAAATGTGATCCGTTTATCGATAAGAGACACTTGATCGTTATCTTTTATAATGGGGAAGGGGGACAATAATTATACACTATCCAGCTAACGAATTGTTTCGTTTTAGTTTGTAAATCAAAGCTTCCTCGCGAAACGAAATTAATTCGTTTGAAATTGCTACTTAAAATTCTCTTAAATTGCTTCCACGCCGCATAGACGACACCAAATGAGCAACAAACCTAAAAGAACCAGTGGAAACATTTACTACGGACATGCTGAAAAATACTTTGGAGAAGCTCTCAAAGCAGGAGACCGCAAAGTTGAACTAATTACACTTTGATCGGATTAATTCCCTTCTGCGTGAAAGAACCACAAAATTTCTATCTCACTCTGCATTTCCAAATCCCCTCGCATATTTTAGGCACGAGGTAATTACAAGAAACTCCCGTTTTTCTCCCGGTAACTTTGTTTATTCAGCTGCAAAAATGGATAGGGAGGCAACCAGCGAGTAAGAAAAAACTATGATCATTATTTAAGCGAGATACGATCGTCGAGATTCCATTTGATGTTTCGTCGATAACAGTGAATAAAATGTAATCGAACAGAGGAATATTAATAACAATATGTCTTTGTTGCACCAAGATCGTAACAAGAAGGAATTACGTATCGGATGAAAGAACGGAAAGAAAAAAGAAGATAGAAAAAGAGGAGAAAAAAAAATGTATGGAAGTAAAAGGAAGTATAGGTTACGGTACAAAGGTATAATAGAGCTATACGTTGTTAGCCTAACGTCGGTTGATGATTGACGTTATAAAAAAGTCATTCTCGTGTGTTTGATGTTGTAAAAAATTACTCGGTCGGTGATTAACGTTGAAAAAGAGTCACTTGTACGTTTGAAACCGCAACACGAAGAATTTATTGAATAAAATAATTGTTCGTATATTTTCAAACCTGAACGAATTATAAAGAATATCCTGTTACTTGTAGACAAATAACAAAACAATTAGGGATAAATAGGTACGTGTATCAATGCAATAATATTTAATTTGAATATCTAATTTTTTATATACTCTACTGCAAAGCAGTTAAAGCGTTGGTTGTCTTAACCAACAATAAAATTATTCAAATTCATCTTCCAATCGTTTGGAGCACTGTGATCGCACGAGTGGTATTTAATTTTATTTCAATATCGTAGCAAAAGTAAAGTTCACTTTTCTACGTAACTTAAAACGACTTTTGAAGGAGATTTTTATCGAAGAGAAATTGACTCGTCAGAAACAATCAGGAACTGGGAAAAAATATTTTTCGCCTAGTATTAAGCAACACGTGTTTTCGTGTTGCACTCAGCGGAATTGAATCGCGTTGATCAAAGCCGAGTTATTCGAGAGCCATGTAATGATTACGTTACATCGTTCGGAGATACCCGGTTAGGCCACTGGCAATGTCCATGCATGATTACTTCGGGGAATTTGCACTAGGAACACGTAATCACCGTGTAGGAGCACCGTCGACATTAAAGCTTGAACGAACTTAAAACGTATTCATCCTTTGACGACTACAATTACAATGCATGAAAATTAATAGCAAGTCGATTAAAGCGTTTAATCAGTATTCATATTCTAGGTATTATTCCATTCGCCTATTGTTGAAAACAATCTTTCGCACGACAGCGATTTTTGTATTACACTTTTTGCATACGTAAACGAAAATTAACCGTTGCAATACCAACGATTCAGGCGACCATGTGAGAGACCACGTCTGGGTCTAAACGGACCCGTAATTCGACCTTGCTTAAACAAAGTTCTTCTTCATAAAAATTGTATTATTTTATCGTATGTTTTTGAATTTCTAAGACAAGTTGCGCTAACGGAATAGTTAAGCGATGTCAAAGTCTCTCCGGGTCCAAAAAGACCCAGAGTAAGACGAGACTCGAGATAGGTGTCACGAAACAGACAGTTTGTTAGTATTTTACAGCTTGCGGTGTGTATTTTAATCGTGACGAAAGATTTTAAATAACTTTTCCGCCGGTATTTATAAAATTCGGTTCGATACTTTTTCTAATGAAAATTTTAATTAATACGGAAGCCGATTGCTATTTTAGCACTATTATTCCGTTACTGTTATTTTATACGACTCTCTTCGTACCTGGATAATATTTAATTTCGTACTGACTATAAGTTCATTTTCCCTGTAAATTAAATAATTAATGAGTTAATTTCAATACATAATTCAAGTGGCTACGCTTTGTTCCATTTATCGACTAGCAAACGCGTCATAGATGAAATTTAATTAATTATTTCGGTTGATGGATGCTGAATGCATGCTATTCTGTATAATTTCGGAGTCATTATTTTAAATTTCAATTGATTGAAAATTGCTCGATACATCGCCCAAGTTGTTTCGATAATGTTTCTCTTGGATATAATTTACGTTCGCTAGACGTTTCTTAGACCTCTAGGAACAAGAAACTTGGTTGTAAAACACAAGACCGTTAAAAATACGTGTCTGTAGTTTGGGACGTGAAACAACGTACCAAAATACCTGAAAAATATTGCATGAACTTTTTCGGTGTACAGCAAACGAGCAACCGGAACAAAAATGTTCCCTCTTACAATATTAATATATTTTTATCGTTGAATTTCCACATTTCCAGCCGCTCTTAAACAAACCGGTTCTTCTCTCGCTGCTCTCCCTTATTTTTACAATGCGCGCTATTAATTTTACAGAAACGTTGGTTGCCCGTATTATTTATTCGCCAGACTCGAGAAAAGAACAAAATTTGACGGTCCCGTTTAACGTTTAAAAATATTGCAATTTAAACGAACAAATACGAGCTACGAATCTTCATTTCTATAATAAAAGAAACATAAAACAAATTTACAAACATCCATCGACAAATCAAAAATACTATTAACTAATATTATGCACAGCTCGAACATCGTAACCGGGTTGTTGTCGATTTTCGTGCAAAGAAAACCTTGCTACGAACCCGTGCTTCAAAATGATATAACAATATTTTCCATTAATTTTCCAGTCCCTGTGTAGAACCTTTCTCCTATTCGACGGGGTAAATAAACATCGCTCAATATTTTTTCTAAATTAACCGTGTTATTGCACCTTGCGAAGCACGAGCATAGAACCGCTTTCTCATGAATGAGGGTTGTGCATCGCCTCCCCCTCGCACACCCTCTGTAACACGCCGCGGGCCATCTGCACATCGTAGCGAGCGCGCATGAGCAGGATTTACAACCTCGCGAAATTCTTCGCATCGCGGTACACGCGTCGGAACAATCGCGGAACACGCTCTCGAAAGATCTCGGTCGTTGTTGTGCCAATTCGGCCAAGCTCCCTAACTTCACCCCGGTACTATCCCGGCAAGGACATTAATTTCCGCGCGACCGAAGGGTAATTCAATCGGGTCGATCTTCCCACCGAAAGATACAATCGTACGCGTATCCGGTGCTCCGTTTCCCGTCGCGGTGTTCCAGGATCCCGCAGCGAATAACATAAAGGACGAAGGATGACGAGGTATCGAGGGGCCGAGAAGGAGAACGAGGAGGATAGGTGGGCGGGTAGGTGGCGGGTTTACGAGGCCGTGGCCCATTTTCACGCAGTGACGTCAACCCGTATCCCCGGATACGTCACCGGAACCGGTAAATGTGTTAAGTTTTACCCACCATGGGGGACCACCGAACACTATCGGCTGGTTTCGATGCGTTCGATCGTCCGACGAATCAGCGTACTTGGAACGCAGTACCCCCACTCTCCAGTCGTCGACTCACCGTGAAAATCTACGGCCCCGTACGAAGCGTTCCGATGCGTTCGATCGTTTGTAGAATCAGCGCACGCTGAACGCACTATCCCCACTCCTCGGTCGCCGGCTCACCGTGAAAATCTACGGGCCCGTACGAAGCTTTCCGAAGCGTTCGATCGTTTGTAGAATCAGCGCACGCTGAACGCACTATCCCCACTCCTCGGTCGTCGGCTCACCGTGAAAATCTACGGGCCCGTACGAAGCTTTCCGAAGCGTTCGATCGTTTGTAGAATCAGCGCACGCTGAACGCACTATCCCCACTCCTCGGTCGTCGGCTCACCGTGAAAATCTACGGGCCCGTACGAAGCTTTCCGAAGCGTTCGATCGTTTGTAGAATCAGCGCACGCTGAACGCACTATCCCCACCCCTCGGTCGTCGGCTCACCGTGAAAATCTACGGGCCCGTACGAAGCTTTCCGATGCATTCCGATGCATTCGATCGTCTAACGAATCAGCGTACGTTGAACGCGTTACCCCCACTCCTCGGTCGTCGGCTTACCGTGAAAATCTACGGGACCGTACGAAGCGTTTCGGAACGATTCGACACTCGAACTTTATCGGAGCTGCACGAACAAATTGAGGGGAAAATGATGTTTGTCGCGCGCGTTGGGCTCCAGGTAGCTTTTTTATGAGTCACAGAGAACGAAAGTTGCGCATCGACAGAACGATTGCAGCGTTTTGAATACATCGTTGGACGTGCAGTCATCGATGGTAGCAGAATGGTAAATAATCGTGGTTGGATATTAGGTAATGATGAGAACGATGGTATTGGTTTTTCAAAAAGGCGTGATTCTAAATCTTTAATATCAAAGAGGGTAAAAACAAAAAAGAATGGAAATCACTGTTTCAAGTGACCTACTTCCTGGACTTATAGATTCGATGATAGTTTGGATTATTTCTAAAAAAAAACTATTGGATGTATTAATTTCAAATTTTCTGCATACATTTACGTATATTATGACAAACCGTAACAAATTATTGAAATACGATTGATTCTGCTGAAATATAATTCGTTGTGAATGACGTGTAAAAGAACAAATTTGTTTTCGAACTTTACACGATGATATTCGTTCTTGTCATCTAAACAAATACGTGATCTGTAAAAATATAGTCATCGTCTGTGTCAAAATAAATAGAAAATATCCTAAAATTAGGAAAGACGACACTATCGTAAACAAAATTGAATTTTTGCACAAAATGTACTTATTTCACCGTTAAGAAACAACTTTGACAGGAATCGAGTTGATTTTTCTGCCCACGTCACTACGGAGAGATTTACTTTACATGCTTGTAATATTTCAAGTCGATTGGGCCGTTTGTTTCCGAGATATTACGACAGCGATCTTGAAAAATATTGGTTGGAGTAAAATGGCTCCAAAATTTGCTCCATAATTGGGCATATGTGAGGAGTTCAAAGATTTACAGCTGTTCGAGATTCACCGTAATAACGTATAGCTCGGTTTGTAATGCTTTAATCTCTTTAAAAGCTATTAACGCGCAACTTTAAAATCGATACTATTAGTCAAACGCGCTTCGAAATTTTGGCAAAACAGTTTTGCAATGCTACGTGCAACACATGTGTTTCCTTTGTTGGTGGGGAGGGGAGGGGTTGCACGAAACGCGTCAATTCGCTAGGAACCAATAGGAGCATGGTTTTTCAAGCGCTAGTCCGAGGGGTGGGGGGAGAGGAGAGTGGTTTCAACCCTCGAAAAGCGGAAACGTTTGTCATGTATGCGACGGAAACGGGGTCTTATTTATAGTTTTATTTATTTCTTTCTCTCTACATATTTTTAAATAAGTTGTTCTGCCGTATATCGGTTTTTATAGAAAATGTATTCTTTTGTATTATTCATAACCAACACACAGCATCGGATATTTATAGATTTCGGAAGTTGACGAAGTAGCAGCGATGAAAGAAAAATATCCGCTCTTTTGGCGTAGATTTACCTACCCGGTTTCTTGTTTAACATCTCTTTCATCCAGATCTTCCACTTGAGAATAATTACCCGCATTCGAAAACACTCACCCGTATAGGGGGCGAACAGAATTACGTATTAAAGATCTTTGAAGATTTTTCACTTCTCGATACTCGTGTCTCGAGTATTGATAAAATATTTGCCCCGGTTTCAAGTAGTCGTCCCTAACACTGTTTGCATTTCTTCAACCAGTAACCATACGTTCACTGACCTCAGCTCGTTTCAGATTACCCAATTGTGACAACAAATTCTCTACCTATACTTCGCATATTGATAATCGGCAATCTTGCTACCGATTAATGATTTTCGTATCGAATTTTCATTCGAGAATCTATCGTACATTCTTCGCAGATAACAAAGCACTGGTTCCTCGTCAAGTGTCGACAATTTCATCGAACAGATCGCAACGTTGAGAGAAACTTAAAAAAAATTCTTTCATCCTCGTGCATTAACGAAGTACTTTCACTTAATAATTATTTCGCACAATACCCACAAACGTTCGTACGATAAGTTGTTCGATGTAACGAACGAGAAACGTAACAATAACGCGATATTTTGCCAACGGAGGTGGTTCCAATTTTCAATTGACAATTAATATCAGACAGCATCGCCGCGGCATTATCCATTGAACGGTCTAATCGTGAATTTAACTAGAGGATTCTATGCCCAGGTTAGATTATCGTTTCCATGTAAATGCGATCGGTTTGCATCTGTCGGTTGTCTCTGATCACATATAGAATATTCAGTAGGAGCACACTCCGAGCACAATAGTCCACGCGCAGGAATTTCCTGGGATCAAAAGCAGGTGCAATATTCTGCAAGTGCCCCAGAAATTTCCGACTGATGGGTTATGCTGATGGGTCAGGAAATTATTTCATGCATCTGCTTTCGTACGAGTCGTGCACTACTCTAACGAACGGATAAACTGTCCAACGGCCACGTGGCCCACCAAGAACCAACTCGTTGTTAGTTCCCTGGTCCAGGGAGACCTGTTCGATCCCACATCCCCGTTCGGTCGTTCGTGGAGCACTCTTGTGACCTGGCACAGCTCACTCGACAAACTTACTTTCGGGAAGAATCACGTTTGCAGAAACGTGTAAACGAGCTACTGTACTCGTTTCTGCGTGTTTGATTATTCGTTTGGCTCAACGAACGGGCACGCACCAAAGTAAAGCTATCGTCATGGAACATCCTCTCGGTTAACGAGCTCCAATTTTTGACGAAGTTGACCACGTGGATAGACATTTGGAAAATATTGGGTATGTTTCTTCGTTGTGTAGCAATTGTACAATGAAGAGTAGAAACTCGAAGTTGTGGAGAGAATACTTGGTTGGTTTTTGAAAATGAATAGGGGTAGAAAAAGATGTCTGAGAAAAGGTTTGTTGTTTAATACAAAAGAACGATTCGAGCCTTTTCTTACTTGTGTATACGTATCCTATTTATGTTCCTTTTTTGTTGATATTTTTTCATTTATACTTTTTAAACATTACTCTTACTTTTCTCTCGATATTGTGTCTTTATTTACGCTTCTTTTAAATTTATTTCTATTTTTGTATCTATTCGCGTTTATTTTTCCCGATAAACTCTTCTCGTCAAGAGGATCGTTATTATTAACGTCGGTAAATATTTTCTCGCGCGATCGAAAAAATTACCATTATTCTTGCCGCTCTTCTCAACTCTTCGACGAAAGAAATCGGATATACCCCGGGTCGACGTCGTGTTTCTCGAATTAATTATTGTTACTCGCGTTAGTTTTGTTGCGATATTACGACACTAATTCAACATCCACGATGCGAAACGAAGAAGGAAAAGATAACGCGAGAACCGCTTCCTGCGCGATACAGTCACGGTTAATTCTTTCTCGTCCCGAGAGTGTTTCAGAACAGACTAATGGTATCCTTTTTACCGGGACACGCACTAATGACATCACCAGTGCACGACAATTTAACGAACAAAAGAGGTAATAACCACGAGACACCCGCCGAAACGAATTTTAAATACAAATGATAAGACGTTGCTCGCGGTGCACCGGTGCACCGGTGCAACGACGATTCTCCCGAAAAGTAATTGTTCGAATGCAAACGGTAAATCGGGTGTGCAAGTTCTCGTAACGCGGTCGTAAAAAAAAAGAAATTCTATCGGTGTACACGATCCGTGTCCCGGGATTTAAGAGAGAAAAAAGAAAAAAAAAAAAAGAAAAAAAAGAACCGGCGATCTCCATCTCGTTGGACTCGCTATTTCCACGTAGAGACACGAGACAATAAAAAAACAAAAGTCCGCGCCTATGCGCGATAGCGAACTAGTATAATCGAATAATGGAAATGACGCGTAAAATCAACAGCTCGATCGATCCTGTGGACGATCATGCACCACGACACACATATGCGTGTCCGAAGTCCCTTGAAATCGAACAGGTGCAATTTCACCTACACGCCGGTGATGCACGGTCGAACGATTTAAACCTCGAGTTTGCACGCCACGGAACATCTGTCAACGCGTTCCTGGCACAACACAGCTCCACGGAACAACAAACAACCGGCCGCTTTTTGATTTTAAATCGAATCTTTCCGCGTACCCGTTCCAGCGACACCGACCGAGCTTAAATATCGAGCGCCCGCCTATTGTCTTACACGGACAATTACAGTCGATGACGGCATTCGTTCCGAATATACAGGGTGAGTCATGTAATAACAGACACACGTCGTGTACCCGATACGGTCGATGAGAGACAAGAACTATGGAGAAGGTAACGGGGAAATTTACCGTTCGGTGAAGCTCTTATTTTTCTTACGGTGCAACTCGAGAAAATGCAATTGCGGTTTCTTCTTTTTTTTTCTTCCTTATTTCTTTTTTAAACGACACCGTGTGATTCTTTTTCTCCGTATAAATCGATTTTTCCGTACGTTCCCCGTATGAATGTATCGAGGTGCCTGCATCGCTGAGCGTACGCTCCCCGAGTTATTTGAAAATGAATGTTTATAGTCGAGCGGCTATAGATTTCCGGTCTGTGTCTCTCAAATGCAAACGCAATATCCTTCAGTTTCAAATATCGCGAGGAAGCATTCACATTTTGATGTCCGTAGGTTCGCAATTTTTTTCACGCTGACTGACGAGCAAAATCGATTTATGCAAATAAAACACGTCGGATCTCGTTAAAAAAATGAACAGAGACGAATACGTCGCGAAACTTTTCGATGGGGAAATATTTGGCGGGTCATTTTTTTGTTTCTCGAGTAGACGGTGGAACGAGTTTCTTTGGTATCTTCGCGTAGAGTTTAATTTTCGTTCGAAGATTTATTTCGGACACGATTTCAAATTTTTAGAAATGAGAAGTATATATCTGTGGGACGAATCATTTGAATCGATCTCTGAAAATAGTTTCTATATCTTTGAAAATAGTTTTTACCTCAAGAAATCTTTCAAACGAAATTGTGTAATTTTGAGGGAGAGGGAGAGAGATAATTAAGAGTAATAAGATATTTTTGAGATAAGTGTATAGTAGATATTTGGAACTTAAGTATTTTTTTTTTAAATTACACGTTTTTTCTCAGAAAAATGCATCGAGTTGTTAATGGTGAAAAATTATTCGTTGGGAAGAAATTTTAATTTTGATATTGTAAAACGATATTCTAGTTCAATAGCAGGCACGCTTGACATCTATCGTCGCCTGCTCGAACTTACGTATCTCCTATTACACGTGACATCTGTCATCTTAAATATTAATTGTGGAATTATTTAAGAAAACACTATCGAAAAGAACATACGAAAAAAGAAATGAATAGAAAACTTGAATATAAAGTTTACACGTATTGAGAAAAATTCTTTTTACAATAGTCGAAACATAAATTGTATTTCTTTTTTCCTAAAAGAAATTGATTCGACATTTTTTTCCATTAGAATACTTTCCCACCTTATAGATCGGGGAGCGAAAAAGGTACAATTGCATCCTGCAAGTGCATTTTTACGCCGAAGAAAGAAGCAAGGTGATAGACATTGTTGAGTCTATTAACTTTTTCTTCTACCATTTTATTCCACCCTCGAACGTTGTAAGAGAAAAGACCCGTGTGAATTGCGTGACTCGTACACCTCGCGTTTGGCGAACGATTACACGAACTAAAAAGACATGTTTCGAGGCAGGGTAATTGTGCTTGGAAGAATGTTATTCTCGAGAAAAGTGGTCGGGAATTATTGCACGGTACACGACGTGTTTCAGTTATAAACTATTCCGTCTAGTTTGTTCCTAACATCGGTTATAATTATTCTCAGATTTAATACCCTCTGAAAACCATCTACGTACGAGACATACTTGTGACAAAGTACACTGCTTCGATACAGGTATAATTTTTTAAATACAATTTGTTACAATCTACGTCGTTGAAACGCTTCACGGAGCACCGATTATTAAATTTTACGGTGCAAAGAAACAAATATAAATTCAACGTACAAATATTTTCAATACTTTTCCATTTTTATACCTAACACCACTGTACGGAACCTTTACCACGTTTCGACGTGTAAGAAAATTATACGATCGATAAAAAATTTGAAAATAAATCTTTTTCATGGAAAAATACATTTCGATGATCGAACTTTCCACTAGTATAATCGACCAATATTTCAAAACAAATTTTCCTAACGGAAAAATACATTCAATTTCGATCGAACTTTCCACTTAAATTTCACATTCTCACCGTACATTTTTTTAGTTTTTCCCTCGTATATTCATCGTTCGGAAAATAGTTTAGAAACATTTCCAAGAAACCTTAAAGAGGATTAAATCCGCTTAAAGAAAATTCAACCGTCTGTCCTCTGTACTACCACAAGGAGAAAAATGCAAACCAAGTCACATTCGTCGCGTACTTAAACCACACGTTTCATCCGTCGACGAATAACACGACACGTCTCTGTTAGCGTTTAAACGCTCGATTCATTAACACAAAGGGTCACCTGGCCAAGAATCGCGTACCGGAAGCAAAGGTTCACAAGAGACGAGCTCGGTCCATTTTCGTCGTCAGGTTCGCGCGTATTTAAGATCCTCTCGCTGTCGTTTAGAAAGAATTTCAGTTTCTCGCTTACCTGTTTCGCGTGGAAACTCCTCCGCGGTGTATGAAAACACGCGTTCCGGGGATACCGGTCGGACGTTTCAGGAATTTGCGAAAGTTCCGCGTATCAGTGCCGCGCGTATTCCGCACCGTAGTTACGGTTACCGTGAAACGGGATCTATTCATTTCTCCGTTCCGCTGTCACCGTTTCCCCGTCCCGTTCCCTCTTTCCGTTATTCTTCACCGACTTAACACTAAACGTACCGGCATTTTTCTATACCTAATCTTACCATAGGGGGTCATTTGACCCCTTATGAAATAAACGTAGATTTTTCGTAAAAAATTCTTTATTTATTAAAGGAAATAATTTGCAACATCGTTTCTGATTTCGTACAAAATGAAACACATATTTTTATCGTTACAAACAAAACAATCGACCAATTACATTTTTTACACAGGATGGGTTTCTCCTTCGTACATTTCCCGCGAACAAATTTTTTTTACAAATTATGCAAGTTTGTGTTGTTTTATCGCCCGCGCACAATCTTATTTGACATTTTTTCCTGGATTGAGAATTATTATTGGAGCTGCTCGATACTCCTTCTCGTTCATTTTCCTTTTCTTCTTCGCAAAATTCGAGGAACTCTGTAACAAGCTCGTCTGCTAATTGTAACAGGAAAGATTGCCTCGATAGCTCCAACCCAGTTGTTTCCTGATAGAGTATCCACGAATTGATTCCAGCCAGATAGAAAATATTGAAAAATACCTGTACAGGCCATCTATTGCACTTCGATTTTACGCTATACTTTCGCGCCATTTGGTCAACTATATCGACGCCAAATTTGCTTTTATTATAGTAACTGATCGTCTCGGGTGTCTTCTTTCCATTGTTCTTGATTTTTACGGTTTTACGTTTGGTACTCGATATCGCTACTTTTTTTCTTGGTTTTGATTTATAAATCGTTAACGTACAGTCGTTCGATTTGTATGTCATTGTTGAAAGAAGTTTCGAATTATCTTTCGTTGTTTTTGCAAGTGCGGGCAATTCCCTCCTGTTCGCGCGCATTGTTCCCACTAACGTTGTCCTTTTCGCCAATAATTTTCCAGCCAAAGATGAAGTCGTAAAAAAATTCTCGGTTGTAATATTTCTTCCACAGTTGGTGAAAGCTTCGACTAATTTCATCGCGACAAATTCGCTGAGCGGTATTGACGTCAGTCCGGTTTCATCGCGTCCCAAATATGAATTCAGAACTAAGGTTCCAGTTGGAAAACTGCGAAAAAATACGTAAACTTCGTACGGGGTCAAATGACCCCCTGTGGTACGTAAGGTAGATAAAGAATTTTTGTCGGTAAAAAATAAGCTACGAGAAAAACAGAAAGTGGGAAATTGAATAATCGAATGATATAAGAATTTACAGAAAGTCAAATGACCGACAGGAATAACGATAAATCTACGAATTTAAAGTAAATTTTCAAAAGGGGTCATTTGACCCCGCTTGGTACGTTTAGTGTTAAGGAGACGCTCTCGCAGCGAGCGTGCACCGGCGAGCCGCGTGTTCGTTGTTTTCCCTCGCGGGCACGCGAGCGGAATCGGAACCGCGGTGAAGGAGAAACTTTTCGTCACCGGGGACGAAATTTGTTTTTATCGTCCGCACGCACCGCTTACCCCGCACGCCGATACGACACACGGTTCCCTATCGCGTACCGTGGAGGCCAACGTGTGTAAATAAAAATTCTCGTAAAAGAGCGGACGCTTATCGTCTCCGGTTGATACCGCGCGCGAGATTGATGCAGTCCTCGCAGCTGTCGCTGATAAAATTATCGCCCCGAGTGGATTCGATTGGCTACCGGGGAGAGGGGACGAAAAAGAGAGAGAGAGAGAGAGAGAGAAAAAAAAGAAAGAAGAATCCGTCCCGCTGATTACAACGATACGTCCCCTACCCACTTTTCTCACACGTGGGTATGTCTGCGCGTGTATGAGCGCGTGTGTGCACGCACGCATAGGTGACGCGCGTAAATTCCCCGGAATTCCAACCGAATTGCCACCGATCGAGTGATTCCGCCTCGTGTAACGCCCGCGGCCGATAAAAAAGAAAGGATAATTCGATCGCGATACGATTTTCACTCGTTGGAGAATTTCGGGGGCGCGTGTGACATTTTTACCGGATCACGGTTAAACCTTGACGCGTCACGAAAAACCGAACGTTATTCGTGCAAATAATTCTTTTTTCTTCTTCCAGCACGTGTATATGTACACGTAGCGAATTTTTCCACCGCGAACGAAGCCTTGTAACCGAGCGTCCAAAGAAAATTCGTTCCCCGCACAGCGTGCCCCGTGGATGTAAAATGGCGATTTAAAGTCACTTCGCACTTTTCGTTGGGTGCGTTTCTTTTTTTTTTCTTTTTTTTTGGGTCGTTTCATCGAAAAGAATTGTTTCGAATTATTCCTTCGTCGTCGAAGTAATTCATTCAACGCGTTCCCGGTTATCGTGGACGTGGAAATTCCGATCGATCGGTGGAACGACGCGCAAAGGAAAAAAAACGTGGTTCGTTTTTTTTTCTTCTTTTTTTCTATAAAGTTTTCGCGCAGAAATTACTCCGGACACGGTGATACGCGAAATCGTAAAATACGGGGCGTTCGTTCGGCGCATCGTTCGACAACGAGGAAGAGGAAAATCGCGACACTACCGGCTCGAATAAAATTTTATCATAGGCGCGCCGGATTTACGACGCGATGGGCGGAGCGCAGTCTCTCTGTTCTTTGCTCCGCGTGCATAGTTTTTTCTTTCTTTTTTTTTTTCTCTCTCTTCTTTTCCATCCGACCGGCGAATTCGAGTTTGGCAGCTTGACAAGAGCGGTGTAATTTTAGAAGCGGCGTCCGGTTTATTTTTAATTACTTTCCGTATCGTATAATTCCGATTACCGTTATTTGCGCGTGCAAATATGGAACGAAATATTATAATTACGCTGCTGGAACAAAAGAAGGGGGTTGGTTCGATGATCGTGCTCTCGAACGTTCGAAATCAAGCGAACAGTGGATTCTGTAATTTATTTCGAGATGCGAATATTTTTAAAACGCTCCTCGATTTCGTCGCGCTTTTAATATTAAAAATATCACGCGAGAGATTACTCTGTTATTCGGTCAAGTATTGTATTTTTTCTTTTTTTTTTCCGTTATTTGTATTTTCATTAAACTCCGCGTTTCATTTCGAATGAAATTCGATAGCGCTTTATCGAGGATTGTAGTGTTCTTCGATTGCATCGAGCAACGTGTATTCGAAAAAGCTGCACTGCGTCAAAATTAATAATTCATTTGGAGAAATCATTTTTACGCGACTCTTTGTATTTTGAATATTTCCAAGGTAACCTGATCGATATTATATCTCTTCTACGCGCGGGTATTTCGAAATTTACTTTCGAATACACCGGTAAATGGGATCGAATCGCAGTTAAGTGTATTCATAGAAGGCTTAACTCGAGTGCATTTAACTGTATCTCTAAAAAAAAAAAAAAAAAAAAAAATTGCCGTTTATTCGCGTTATCAGATCTCCCGTACACGCTAGCTGTTATCAGTACCCCTTTAAGCTCTGATATAAGCAGTGCTTACAAAGAACTATATCGCTCGTGAACAGTCCCGTTGCAGATTCCGTTAAATTCATTTGGACAGATATTAGATGTTGAAGTCCGTAAACTCGGGTGCAGCGATCTCTCGTTTGCGTAAGAATCGGTACGAGGATGTGTAATTTTACAAGGATAAATCACGTAGCTAAATACCGGTCTGTTTGTCACGATTAAATTGCTGTACTGGTAATCGGTGCGATCTTATTTGTAGAACGGTTCTCAAGGTGAAGAAAATTTAACGTCTTCTGTCTTAGATGTTCAAAGAAGGGTTAACTTAAGAGATTTCAACATCGTGACTCCGAAGAACGAGATCTTAATTATCGACACGGCTGTCGTTTACCTTTGCATGTGAATCTATTAGCTCGATATCAATTTTAAACGACTTTTTCGAACCTGCACTTATATATGTACATTCGTTTGCGATCGAGCATACTAAGAATTGGGCCAAAAGGTCAGCTAGAGAACTTTTGCCGAATCGTAAATGTTAATTTCGAATCGAACAGCTCGAAAAATCATAGTCCTCGGAAAAGATTGTTCAAACTAATCCTCTTGTAGGGGTAACGAACATGTTTCGAAAAGAGTTGGTACTGATGTTTGATACGATGGGTCATCGAGAGAAATTTATTTGCCATTTTTAAAAACAGTACTGCGATATTGACTCTCTGCTTTGAGAATTTTATTTTATATCTCCCAAAAATGACAAAAAGAAATTATTTCTCGAACTGAACAATGAATAGTCGAACCTACAGAGCTGCTAGATATGTCCGCAAGGAAACATCGTTTTTAATTCCTGTAAAATTCTTTTGATAAACAATTTACGATTGAAAAAAGAATCTCTATGTTTTCTAAGTCTCGTTCGATATTTTGCGCCTGTATTTCGTTACTAATTGCAGGTATGATAGTCCAGGTAATTCGTTGTTTACGTTTGACTAACCACAGAATGTGTTAATAGAACTTCGAGGTTGGTTGAGACATTTGCGATTAAATCTTCATATTGTGGCTAATTCATTTGCAGCATTGGTTTAACGAGCAACTAGACTCGGCCAATCTGAATTCGATCCTCGTATTAGAAACTTTATCATTGCGCTGAAATAGAATATTCAAACCGATACGGCTGCAAATCAACCTCGTTCCCCCTCTTTATGAATTTTGTCGTTTCATCGCACGAAACAAAAATTGTGTCTGTATTTCTGCTTGCACGGAGCTAAAAGGAGAACGTATTTCACATAGGACAATGTGTGTCTATCGAACGCTTTTTGTAAATGTGGTTTCTTCGATTTTTCATGGTAGACAAAGATTATTCGTCTAATAACAATTTAAATTTGACGTCTGAAAACGAATCGATAGAAGAGTATACAGAAATCAAAATCAGATACAGAGTCTTAACCTGGTAAGAAATACTGGAAAATTATTTTATATAATTATTGTATAAAACTATTGTATAGTTTATACTAAATTTTCTAACGAGATAATGCGCCAACAATATCGCATCGTTGATAGATATGGTTTAAAAAAAAAATAAATCATCCTTGAAGAAGGTAACTGACCAGTGGAAAACAAATAAATATGTGTCGAAGTAAACACAGCTCTGCGAATTAATCATTCTCGAGATGTAATAACTTGGCTATATTTGTGTCACGATTAGTCATAATGACTGAAATAAGATATGGAACTTTTGATCGAACTCTTCTGGAATTAATTATCAAAGTAATCTGAAACTTACCAAGGTTTTCAAGTTTTCAAAATTTTCAAGGTTGTCAAGAATTTCAAAGCTTTTAAGATTTTCAAATCTTTCAAAGTTTTCAAGGCTTTCAAAGTCAACAAATGAAAAATTTTCAAAGTTTTCATAATTAATTCACCGAAAAGATAATAGATGACTACTTCGACATCACAGTTACGTGAATTGTCACAAGTAGTTATTACAAGCTGACCGCGAATATTGCTTCGAGGGTTTGTATAAAAAAATTAAAAGTTTACGTCGATTCACCGTCAGAATTCGTGTAAAAAATTTGCGCGTAAATTCTGTAAAATCAAAGATCGATCATGCGACTCTAGATTCTTGGAAGTTAACACCGAGTTTCGATGGTTCGATTATCTTGGATATCACGGATGATAAAAAGCGAAGGAACTCACGGAAGATGAGGCTCGATGGTGTGATAATGTAACCGCATTGCGACACACAACCACCATGCTTGGAGCTCGAAACGTTGCCTCGAGCGGCCGCACAAAATTCCACCTGACTTCCCTGCTATTTCGACACAACACCGTTCGACCACTTTCACACCATCGCATCGATGCATCTGTTGTGCAACGTACATTGGTCCAGAGACGTTAAAGCGAGATCGAAACCACGAAGAAACTCGACGTTCGACGCGAAGAGGAGCTGTGGTGCATTTTTGAGAAACATGATACCGTTCGACCATAAGTTCGTTGAAAGGCACGTAGCACGATGCTTGGTTGACCAGAGAAGCTTAAATAAAGCCTGGATCGCAAAGTTTCGAAAATTATTCGAACACCTCTTTAATATCGTTATAAGAAGATTAACTCGTTGGTATTGTTGGCGTGTTTAATATCTCTGAGTTGGAAAAGATTTAACATCTCCGAGAGGAAATATTGAGAACACAAGGTAGACAGGTATCTAAATAGAAAAATTGTTTCGTTAGGGTGTTTCGACAGCGTCAAGTAGTAAAAGAAAAGAAAAGGTTCGGTGATGAGTAATTAAATATCACTTACGTCTTTAGTTGACAATTTTCGAAAGGTGATCCAAGAAAAGTGATCGTGCATCCCGAGAAAACACAGAAGCGTGGAATGTGAACACAATGAAAGATTAATCTCTCCCGTAGATTGAATCGGTCCCCTTAACAAGAGAAAGTTAACACATCGATGCAGTAAATAGATCAATATATTTCTCTTTCGATGAGAAATAGGATCAACATTCGCAAGAATGAAATGTGATCGAAACGATCGGTTTCCAATTCGATAAACAATCACTCCCGAAATTGGAACGAATATTCGCTTTAAAGGGTAATTAAATCATTTTCGTTCCATGTGAAATTGTTTATTCTGAGAATGGAACTATTATCCCCGTTTGTGACGTAATTTCATTTCATTTGTACAAATTCGATGCAAAAAAGTACAGAAAGGTAGCTCTCCCCCCTCCCGAATTTTGCAAGAACCTCCATGGCGGTGGAACATTAAAAAATTTTCCACGCTGAAAGTTTTATTCGAACGTCCGATCGAATCGCTCGAAACGTACGAAATACCCTTTTAAGTGTTCGTCGAGGGCCGTTCAATGATCAATTTTTATAAAAAAGTACGTTACCTCGGAGCTTGAACCGAACGAAACGATATTCTGTGTGCAACAACCCGAGAATTTCTAGCTACACATTGAATAACCGGGAACGGTTGTTCATTGCGCGTTGTTTAATTTACCGACGTTGCACCGAAATCTCTGCGCATCGATATCCCTTCGCGGCCATGTTCACGGACGAATGGAGGCTCGTTCGCGTGAACTCTTTCAGGATTTGCATGGGTATCCGTTGTTTTCCGTGGAATCCTCAGTTTGCAGTTGTTCCGTACAAGCGTAACACGACCTATGAGCACGCCTGTTAATTGCTCGAAGCTGCGGTAAGCTTTCCTCTCCAGCCCGTATGCTCATTAAACGCTCCGGCGATCCCGTGAGCGTAAACGAGGCGACAAGCCACGTGATAAACACCTACGAATCGTCATGAATCGCCACCACGTGGACCACCCGGTAACGTCAATTACACCGTCATTGATACAAAAGAGGCATGTGTCCGTTGGAAACGTGAGTTGGCACCGGAATGTGCTCTGGTTGCCATTGGTTCGAGATTGGGTTACTGGAAGAACCATTTCTGATGTCTTCTTTAGAAACTGGAGTACTATGCTTGATATCAGATCGTTTCATAAGTCCTTGTGTATTATTGTTTAAATAAATTGCATTCCAGAAAAAAGTGCATGGATAGAGATTGGGTTACTGGAAGAACCATTTGTGATGTCTTCTTTAGAAACTGGAGTACTACTTATGCTTGATATCAGATCGTTTCATAAGTCCTTGTGTATTATTGTTTAAATGAATTGCATTCCAGAAAAATGTGCATGGATAGGTAAAAGATATCGATCGTCGTTTGGTAATCTTTTCGTGGTACTTTCTTCTATTGTTAAATTAATTTATTATTATTTATTATCGATTATTGGTCAAGCCTCGTGCTACATTGGTTTATTCTGTTCTTTCATAAAAATTGGTTTGTATTTAAAAATATTATTCGAAGCACAGTGCAAGATTAACGATTTCGATGTTGTATAAGTTGTCTCAATTTTGAAATAAATAGTATTGTACAGTTTGTTCGAGACTAGTAACAGGTTGGGTAATATTTTCTTCTTTGTCAAATTTCGAACTCGGAGTAATGAACTTTCCTTCGAATTGTTCTCAACTGAAAACTATTAACCAACTGGTTCAAACTTAGCTTATCGAGTGTACGGAAAATTAAATATATGGTTCGAACTATGCTCAGAACTATATTTAAGTATACTTACATCGAGTCAAAAAATAAATACTTTTCATCGAATTACTGGCTACTTAAATAATTTCTTATGAATCCGAGTGTCCTCCATTTGTTTCTATACATTCGCGCGAATGAACTGTAAGCTGTTTAATCTCCAATTCATAGAAACCTCGATTATTGGCTTCAGTAAGCTCGTTAAATGTATTTTTTACATTCTTTTTTTTTTTTTTTTTTTTTTGGTTAACTGGTCGTTTTTCTTCGAGATAATTGGTCGAGACTTTTAAATGGATGGTAATCTGCAGCAGGGAGGTCCGGTGAATAGGTGGATTAATGTTCCCAGCCGCCATTGATACATTGTTTCCAAGTTTCAACAAAAGACAAACACGAATCGTCAGCTTATCCAATTTTCAGAGACGTACCACTTCCATTCCGCCCACGCAGAGTTTATTTTATTACTTCTTCGGGGTTTACTTTATTTTCTTCAAGGGTTCTCGAGTCTTGAACTGTATACACGAACAGGTATTTTTTAAACTTCTTCGTGCTCCAATAGTAAGTATTTCTCTGGTAATCTCAACGAGTGTATTTGTGTCTGCAATTGTTAACTGTACAAATATAGAGAGGAAGACGGAAGGGAGTCCTTACAGCTGTATTTCTTACCCATCTCAATTTTTTACTCTTCTCATTAATTTGTCAAAGAATTTTTACTCGAGACCTCGGAGCCAATTATAATACGAAACTGTTTTACCACAGACTTTCAATTCCATTCGTAAACAAAGTTTCGCTTCGAAACGGACTCGTGTATTTTAATAAAACTTTTTAAACATTAACGCAACGACCGGGTACTTTTCGAAGATATTGACCAAAGAATTAATTAATTACCCACGTATTATCAATTGTCATTTATTGATTCGAGTCGCGCGTTACAATTTGATATATACAACAGTATTCAGATTTCGATGTTGCGGTACTGTAAAACGAATACAACATTTATCTTAATTGAAATCTGTGCATGGATACCGTTCGTGGAATAATCCGTAAATATTGTAATTGTCGTTCATCCTTGTACAGTGTTCGAGTAATTAGGTACTCTCACAAGTATCGTGATTTTATTTATACAATTCCCATTAAGTTTTCTATAATCGTTTTACTACGAATAGTCCACCTACCTAGAAAATGGATACACTTTATATTGTAATTGTCGTTCACCTTGTACAGTGTTCGAGTAATTAGGTACTCTCATAAGTGGCATTATTTTATTTATACAATTCCCATTAAGTTTTCTATAATCGTTTTACTACGAATAATCCATCTACTTAGACACTCTATATTTTCTATTTCTGAGCAATGAATACGATAGAGTTGATATCAAAAATATTCGTTCACGATGAAAGAATTATCGTCAAGTGTACTCAGAAGCGGTTTCAACGATTCGAAAGTGTAAATATCGAAGCGAAACACCTGTGTCTGATATTTCACATCGGAAGCATAATGTTGTATTAGGTCGTTCTGTAAGTTCGCGTCGCTGTATGTTTATACTTTCGCTACGTGTCAGAAACCCAAGGGGACTTGGGTGATCGAACTTTTATGCTTGGTTTAGTCCGTTGAAGGCAATCGAGAACATCAGATCGCGAATTTGTAAGAATTTTATATTCAATAACCGATAAAATAATCAGTGAAATGCTTGTCCGTGTTCGTTATCTCGTGTCGTACGAGATCCGAAACAGAAATACGGTAACAAGTGCAGGAAATAATATTTGTGTCGTGTTACGAAGATGTTTTATCGACTTGTGCGGAAAGTGATTTGATAATTTGACAAGAAATTTGACAATGTGAACGCGATAGAAAATTCTTGGATCGAGAGAGGGCGATTGTATTTTTTCACAGGGTTCACAGGTAAGATTGAAACATATTACACGGTGAAAAAATAAACGTTAGGGTACGACTTAATGGACAACGAAGGAAACCGAACGATCGAAAATAAATGAATCGTTTCCCTCTGATTTTATAATACTTACCAACGTGTTTACTCGCACTGTAAATCGATTTGCACGAAATCTCCAAGTGCGTTGTAATTCAACGCGCGACAATCGGTATTTGTAATTAGAATATTGGTAGAATATTTCCGAAATAAAAGGGCCGTGATTGACCGCGACGAAACCATAATAAGAGTTAATGCAAATAACGAACGATCGATTATTACGTAAATTGTATGTAAAACAGAAGGATATTTGAATATTCTATCGAAATCGGAGCCGAACGTTCGACGAATATCAGTCTCGGTCGGAATTAATTACTCTATCGTTACGCTACTTCCTAATTAAAGAATACCGGTACGACGCGTTACGAGTTGTACGGCGAAACAATGAATTTCGACACGGGAAACCTCATTATAATTTTTCCGTGCCGCGAGCCCGTGTAAACATTCCCGCCCGTTAATAATTCGAACTGGAAAACTTATTCAACCGGGCGTAATAATTAAAATCGATGTATTGTTTGAACGTTGACTAATTAACCGTCGACCAGTGATTAACTGTTTGTTTTTCCGCGCGGAAGGAACGGGAGACAGTGGAGGGATGAATTATAACACGAGAACAAAAGTGATGCGTCCGGTGGCTACGCGAGACACGATTTTCGTGTACGTTTTATCGTCTTTTATCGGCACGCGGTATCGTTCGTGTTAAAACGACCGAAAAACGATGTAACGCGAAGCACGCGATACGAAACAACGAAAACGACGAGTATCGACTCCGATCATCGTACCTATTGATTCTTACGCGGTGCTCAAATGGTCGTTGAACGTCCAACGACGACGATTAATATTAATTACTTTAACGCTGGCCCAACAGCTAATTATAGAACGCGTTAACGTGATAAACGGCGGTATTGTGATTTATCGCCAACAGGGATAATGCAATTGAGAATATCGCGAAAACGACACGCGCGCGAGCTGCAACCGGTTTATATTACTTTCAAATCGTGATCCCGCATCGAAATTCAACGGCGACCCTCGATTCAATCAATATCAATTACATCGGGGCTAATTAGCACGTGATTATGCGAAGCCGTGAAAAGTCCGTGAATTATAATTTGCGATTCGAAACAGGTAAACACGGTAATTTCCCTGTCGTTCCACGCGATTCGTTCATTCTCTAACTCGTGGTTTCGATGTTTTTCACGATTCGGTAAATTGAACACGACGGTTCGGATTTTAATGTAACGACGAACATTTTCTATTAGCGTGCGAAGTAACGGTTAGTAGAGAACGCGTCGATAATTGAAACGTTTATCTTATTTGGATATGAAAGACGGTATGAAAAATAGTGGATCAAGTGTTCCTTTGTGGCGTAATTCTACACGTTATAACGAATCAGGAGTATAATTGTTACTGATCCAATTTTTTATGGTTTATTAATTTTTTGCATATACAAAATTTGTTTAACAGTTTTTAACAAGTTTCTAATAGTTTAATTGCCTAGTTTTATACATTAAATTGTCAGTGTATCAATGTTTTTATACATACTGCAGTATTCAAAATATAATAGGACAATGATATACTAATCTTCGAGGGATGTTTTCACCCCAAAGAACAAAATTTGTTTCATATTTATTCAGGGTTTAATAAAACTGAAATTTTCGGGCTACCTAAGTTCCTTTACAAGGGAATTACAATTATGATTATTTATTTCATTTATGCTGCATTATTTTAACTTTGATCACCTCTGGAGTAAACAATCATCAATTGGTCATTATTTAAAACATAAGAATTTGTACGAGAATCGTTTCTCTGCAACGATATCCATAGCACGTTAATCATTCTCACGAAATATCTCTCATTATTTTTTACTCTTACTAAACACCAACTTACCAAGATATTTTAACAGTTCATCGCATTCGTATACACACTTCTTTCAGTATCTTAGTTTTTCCAGTACATACTCACTACACGTAAAAACAATTTCAATTCTGCAGAAAAAGATGTTAGTAAACATCCTCTCCGTCTTCCCCGTGGAAGAAAAAATTAAACGAAATCTGTAATTCATAGCACACTTAATGCTTTCTCGTTTCCTTCTTTCTTTCTTTCTTTTTTTTTTGTAACTATTGTGTCGTGGCCGTGTCCGTTGATTAAAATTGCGCTTTATATTCCCCGTTTCACCGAGGAGCTTAAAAGAATGCGCTAATGAGGTACCCATCGAACCAAAGAGGCGGGTAGGGGAGGATGTCGAGCAATAAATCACTCGTCGTTTAAAGGACGACAAGCTCGTCTTGGAGGTTCGTGTCCCGTGGAGCCAAACCGATTCGGTGAAGTGTACGTACGGGCCGGATCCATGATCGTCCGAATCTACTTGCGCGCGTCGTTCGAACGATGAAGGGGATCGGTGATTTGCAAGGTGTACACGAGAAATCGTGATGGAACGACCGCTCGGAAGAGAAACGAGCGACAACGTTGTCTCTCGTAATTAAACGGTCTCAAGCTCGGTATCGATCGCCGCTCGCGGAATTAACTCCGCGCGTATGTTCGTGCGCTCGTTCGCGCGGCGAGTCGTGTGCGTGTCTTTTTGTCAGCGTACGTGTGTATCGCCTCAATGCGCATCGTCGCCTTCGTTAACGAAATCTTGCTAACGAACAGTTTGCCGCCTAATCTTGTTTGGAAATATCGGACGGGAGCAGGAAAGAGTTCGATTTCTTTTTTTGCGCGCGCGCGCGTGTGTGTGTTTTTTTTTGTTTTTTTTTCCCCCCGCCGCTTCCTTTTTCATGTTTTTTTTCTTTCTTTTTTTTTCATTCGTCGACCATGGAATAAATTGACTCCTTTTTCGCGAACCAACAAATTGACCGGCCGGCAGGTCGGCCGTACGTGATTCGATTTCTCGCCGACTCGGCCGGAAATAGTTGCGAAAAAATAACTGATTGCCCTTTGTGCGACTTGTTTACGACGGTGAACGGATAATTGTAAATTCGTTAAAGGAGATACTGGCACATCGGGGCAAACAGGTACAGATTTCGAGAACGAGTTTCGCGTTCATTCTATTGCAGCGCTGCATTGTGCGCAAACGTTGCATCCGATGAACCGTTAACGGCTCGGCTAACGTCTTATTCGCCCGGTCGTGTTCTTTCAGCGCGGTGATTAAGTTTCCTTTTCTCTCTTTTTTTTGTTTCTTTTTTACGCAAAGAATTTTTCCATCGGTTTTGCTCTTCCGCCGGGTAGAATTAAGTTAATTGTTCAGCCATGTTGGATTTCTATCGCGACGTGGTCCTTTTTGAAAATTTATTCTAAAGGAAAATTGGGGTACGTGGGAAGATAATTACAGAATTATAAAATTATTGTAACGTCTGGATAGAAAGATAATGGACAAAAATTGTAAAATTATTGGAACAGTTGGAGACCAAGGTAATGAAAAAATTGTAAAATTATTGGAACACTAGATAGAAAGATAATGAAAAAATAGTAAAATTATTGAAACACCTAGATAGAAAGATAATAAAAAAAAATAGTAAAATTATTGGAACACTTAGATGGAAGGTAATGGAAAAAATTGTAAAATTATTGAAACATTAGATAGAAAGATAGTAAAAAAATTATAAAATTATTGAAACACCTAGATAGAAAGATCACCTAGAACACCTAGAAGAACACCTAGAAACTAGAATCGAATTCAAATGAAGAAATACTTTTTGACCATATAAAAGAATGGAACAAAGAATAGAAAAATTAACGTATAATATTCTTCGTTTATTCGTCGGTCGATCTATCCGACATTAATCGGTCGAATCAAAGGTTTCGTTCGACGAATGTGTGTAACGAGGATTCGCTACCCTGTGATTCAATTCGGTCTCCTGACATGAGACGGGGTTCGAGAGCAAAGATAATCGCACCGTAACCCATTGTAATTAATAGTAATGGCAGTACACATGTTGCTGCATCGCAAGTCCAGGTAAATTGGGGGGGAAAGCGATAGCCTAAAACCGCTTGCAAACTATCATAGCAAACACGTGGCACGTGGCCTGGAGTTCGGCAGCCAGTGTCATAGACCCCCACCCCCAAGGTCAGCGAACCAGGAACTGTCGCGACCAATTCCTGAAAATTACAACCTACGATTAGAGGAGTCCGTGACTTGTTATCCTGACAAAGGACCTGCTTCGCCGAGACATTAGGATCCCAACGTTCGTCGTTTAATATTCTTAACGCTTCGTGGATCACGTATACGTGACGTTCTCAACCAGTGGTTTTCGGCCATTGTCACCTACACGTGATGTTTTCCAATTTATACCTCACCATCCGTTACAGTTGATATCTCTTAATCGTGAGATACGTCCCCTAAAAGAGGACGAAGATATTGGTAAAATACGCAGTGAAATGAACGAATTTTGAAATACGATTGTTCATAACGTAAAATTTTACATTCGAGAAATTCATTCTCTGAATTATCGAACGATCAGAACCTTCGGTCAGAATCATCGAAAAGATTAAATTAAATCATGAATTATTACGAATTAAATTAAATACGAATACGAGTAAACAATTTTAATTGCACGAATATTTCGCTTCAATTCGAACTTGGAAATTGATCGTTCTTCGTGCAATAATTGTAAAATTAAAAGCAGAGTACATTTGGCTCCGATGAATCGAAACTAAGAATACATATTTATCGAAATCGATATTAAGAGAATTGTATTCGACAACGAGGGAGTATATCGATAGTATTTGAATAATTGATTAAATATTGAATTTTTCCAAAGAAGACAGAAGTCTACGAAATGGATGGAAAACGAATAGTTGAATAATTTAGAAGGATAAACGTTTAAAACAACCATCTTGGAAAACTTTACGAAGCGACGTGTTACGGACGAAATCGTCGTTAGAATTCCAGCAATTATTTTCGAATTATCGCTCGACCATCTCTTACAGTTCGAACCTCCGTCCAAGCAAACAGTTCGCGCGATCCGTTCACAGTCCGTACCAGTTTTCCATAGTTTTCAATTAACCGGTAAAGCAAAGTTCATCCCTACTTTCTCCGAGCGGGCGCAACTCAATTTCAACGGGGCTCAACTACATTAATTCGCGGTGGAGATAGTTTGTTCGCGTTATCTCGCGATACGGCAGCGTGTCGGATGAATTTACGACTCGTCGTATAAACGACACGCTCAACGCGTGTAACGCACCTGCATCACCGTAGCGATGATACTGGCCTTGTGCAAGCATCCCTAAATTATGTATTTGCGCGTCGAAGTTTGGAGTGCACGCGCACGTGGACGTATGTACATCTCAGGCAGGACGGTATGTACACATGTCGTGCGTTGAAGCTGCGTTGAAGCCATGTCCAAGGACGAAAGCGGAAATTTCGTGAAACGTTTCGTACCAGTTGCAATCGTTTACCCCTCAGATTTCGAACGACAGCGATTCAATGTTTTCTACAAAATTACGTGTTCACCGATGCTATTTGCGTTCTTAGGGGATCGAAATTTAGAATGGATGACAAGTTCGTCAGAAAATTTGTCAATTTTTGTATGTACGATCATTCAAATTTCAAACAACGATTCAATATTGTATACACAGTTTACTATGTTTTTTACCTCTCAGATTTCGAACGACAACGATTCAATGTTATGTAGAAAATTAGTTGTTGACGAACGTTATTTGTGTTCTTAGGAGATCGAAATTTAGAATGGATGACAAGTTTGTCAGAAAATTATTTAATTCTTACATGAACAACCCTATAGCTTTCTATTTGTTGGTGAGTAGACCTTGGAACAAACCCAAGAAACTGTAACAAGATAACCTTCACTTGACCTTGAATATGAAAATTTCTTCTCAGAACGTAACATTCACAAAATTACATTCTGGCGATTCAAAGTGAAGATCATTTGAAGGTTACCTTATAATCGATTTATGTCGTTATAATTTCGTTTCAATGTTTGCTAAACAATGGGCAAAGGAAACCTTACAGTAGTCTGAAAGATGAGCTCAAAAATTTACAAAACAAGATGTAAACAAATTTAGTATTACTATTAAATTGGTGGATATTTTGTACGGTGTTGTGCACGATTGAAAAATTGTTGTATCGTCCCATGAATAACAAGAATAACAAGAATGACAGGAATGGACAGTTTACGAGGTTCACTTTGTACAACGAGAATCGGGGGGCTTGTAATTCGAAGTTTTATTTTCGAAGGTAATTTGGAACAACTAACACCGTTTCAATATTTGTCGATTGTTCTTCAATTTCCGCGAGTGTGGCACAGATCAGAACGCGTCACCGGGTTTTGCGACCGTGTGTATACGACACAGCTGCCTGTGTACCAATTACCTACTAATTATACGCGTGCACCAACGCGTGATCCTGATTAACCGCATCGCGTAGACTTAGGCAGCGCAGAATTGGAAACGCTTCCAAAAGTGGTTAGAGCGTACACCGGAAGCCTGCGGTAAGGTATATCGGTAATCTAATACGGGACAATCCAACGTTAAATTCAATTTATATCGACAAACTCGCGGAACGTGAGATAAGGTACATCGGAAAGCGAGCAACGTTTATTATGTTTATCTCATATTCCTCGTTCGTCGTTTCACGCGTTAGGGCAACCGATTATCTCGGAACACGGATCTACGAATCGTGAAATTAAATCTGATCGAACGAATTAAAAATCACCGATTTCGCGAAACGAGCTTTTTCCTTTTTTTTTTCTTTTCTTTTTTTTTCAACCGGGAATTACGAAAGCACTCTCGAACGCACGATTGGATGATTCGCGGTAGCTGTCAGAGGGTCACGTGCATAATCGATACCCCAAAGCTTTCGATCGATTTCGCATCACTTACGCGCATTACTGGAATGGACTTCACGCTCCAATATTGAATATTCGCTACGCGTGAGACCGAGATGTATCGGCCGCTCAAGGTCACCGAGCGTCTACCCCCACCACGACGCGATTTGTCTCGCTCGATCGCTCCATCGTTTCGTCTTCTCGTTCCACCAGCCTCGACCTTTGGATATTTCTGAGACAACAGACGCGATCCGTGGACACGATCTCTTTGTCTTTTAAGTAGAATGAAAAGCTAACAACATGGCGTAAGTGTAACGGTCGAGTTCGTCGCGATACACAATCAGGAAAGTGACTTTGATAGATCAACTATTTCTGCTTTCGGTGTAGGAGTTCCAGGACAAGGAACACTATCTTTTCTTCTTGTTTTGCCTCCTCTCGAACCATTCTTTCACCAGCTTCGTTGTTGCTAAATATATCCGTTTATTGAATAGAGGTTGGATCGTGTGTCGACTCTTTCTACGAGTACTATTGTACTCGTGATAAGGAAATTACATTTTTTTTATAACAACCTGGTGTAACAATGAATCGTGTTTGACACGATACACGAGCTGGAAAGTAATCTCGATGGATCAACTTTTTCGTTTCGACTATAGGACTTCCAGACCGAAGAAACTTCTTCTGCGTTTTATTTTACTCCGTTCCGTGTCATTCATTCGCTTCATAGTCGCTAAATGTATCTGTCCGTGCGATAGAAATTGCGTGGTCTGTGAATTCATTCCAAGAGCACAAAGACTAGACCCCTTTTTACAATGCATTCTCTTTAAAGAAGTCGCAGCCGGGTGTTCTGTTGTTTGTCGCGTTCCTCGATTCGTTCCGCTCAGTTTTAAGCACGACACGATGATTCTTGTACCCTTTACGCTTGTTAAATTTTACAACAGCAATTAATTGTAAATGTGGTCCATTTATTGCCTGGGTTACTTTTTGTTACTCTCTTACTGGTACAAATCAAAGTCTACGGTGTAATAAAGTTAGTATTAATATCGATACAAATCCACTTGGTCATCGAGTGATCTTGTGTTATATTTTTCAACTCGGAGGTAAAGAGTAACTAATTACCGAACCGTGAAATAAAGTTCATCGTGATAATTAAATCTTGTTATCTGTATTTCGTTCGTTCATTGTTTAGGTTACTTTTTCAATGGATGTCGTTGCTATATTACTGGTGCAAATCAGTCTATGCTGTAGTAATGTTAATATTAATATTGCTACGGATCCACTTGGGTAACAAGCTTTCTTACGATGCATTTTTCAATTTAAAAATAAGGATTAGCTAACGAGTGACTCGTGAACTAAAGTTTACGTAAATACTTTGTGTCGATACCTCAAAACCATAGCACAGTAGCTTTACTTTTTTAGAAGCAAATGATTTCATAAATCCTTGCACACTTTTTATATCACTATTTAGCATTTTCCCCCTACTCTGTGTTTAGTCAGGAACCAATCGCTATGAAACCAAGATCGTTTCGTAATTGAAGTTCAGGAGCAGTCTGGTGGTCGCTATGAATCACTTATACACTCTGGAAGTATAATCAATGTACTTGTTGCTCCCTGGATAGGCGTAAGATGTTTTTTTGGTGACCGTTAAACCTGGGATGATTGATCGGTGTGTAATTTTTTAAAAGATACTTTCCTTCGTCAGAGTATGGCCGAACGTATACGTATCTTTCGACCGATCCTACGTGTTGCGCTCGAATATTGTTTCTGGTGGTTTTACGGAACAATATTGATTTTGCGGAGTTCGCGCTCGATGACGGTACAGGGTGAGTTTTACGTTACGAAGCGCACGTTCGAACAAAGTAAATTCTTTAAACTTTACCAACTTTACGTAAAATATATTTTAGATTAAATAATATTTTGTATTAACGAGTGAAATATATTTTACATCGTAATACATTTTATATATTAACGAGTAAAATATATTTTACTTTATAATACGTTTTGTATCAAGGAGTGAAATATATTTTATATTATAATAGATTTTACATATTAACGAGTAAAATATATTTTATTTCGTAATACAGTTTATATTAACGAGTAAAATATATTTTATTTCGTAATACAGTTTATATTAACGAGTAAAATATATTTTATGTAAAATATATATTCGAAACTTTCGATTTCGGTCGCCCGGCTCGGTCGGTTTCGTCGATCTCGAAAAATTTGGACAGTTTGCTCTTGACTTTTAGGCAGATGTAAGTCGGTTCGTTCTCAAAGTTAATGGAAGTTAATCTCGTAGCCAGGTTCGGCGATAAATCGTGCATTAGGCACGAAAGCGATGGCACTAAAATCGCTCGTACGAAACGGACACTCAAATTTATAACTCGCAATTCTCTGCCTCATTTACTCACGCTGATCACTGGAACCACTCGGCGGATATTAAAGTTTCTCGATCGTTTTAATAGCATAACTAAGCATCTTTTAAGTACATCCGCCGATCCCTCTTAAATGTATGTTTTATATTATTTTTAGCTCGGTCGTAAAAAAGACTACCTGGAAATGCAGTTCATCCGATCGCTGTCGAGATTTTCTTCTTATTTTGTTACGAGAACCCCCTACCGAGTTTATAATCAAGCCAAATTGTCTCGAGGAATTGCAATTTTTAAATAATTTAGACTCGACACAATTTAGAGCCATAAATGCGGAGTCAACGACGTAAATAAATCACCTGATTATTTCCGATGTTAGTGGAACGATTGAAACTATTTTTAACCGGTGGACCGATTCGGACGCGAGGTACGCAACGTAACCGTGAAATACTACAAGATAACAATGTGCAATTATGTTTATGCAAGGTACTTTAGAATGTTGGAAAATATTGCACACGAAATCCAAAGACAATGAAAAAGGTTTCCATAAATTTATGCCTTCTTTCGAGTCACAGTGTCGTTTAAATTCCATCGGCTATTTATTTTCGTATAAATAAAACAATTTATGTTTAAATTAGTTCTACGAGCATTAATCGTAATTGTTCCGCGTTCAATTAAACGATAGTAAATAAAACATTATTCGTAATTCTTAAGCCGACATAAATACGTTTTATTTGGTAGAGAAGTTTCAGGCGTTTGCAATAAAAACAAACGAGTAAACGATGATTAAACGCGGCATAAATATGAAAATAACGAAACCTCGAAGAATAAAATGAAATTCACGCGATAAACTTAGATTTCGACAGCGAGGAAAAATTTTCTGTTTCTCGTTGTTCGATCTACTGTAATTTTTGTCATATTTTTACAACGTTCGTGTAACCTTAATCCGTGTTCGCGGGAAAAAGAAGCACGAGTCATAAGGATAATTAGTCCCTTTACATTTTTTCTTTGTAAATATTGACCACTTTTCTTTCCTACCGACCAAATTTGACTACGCAGCCACATTTATTTTCATTCTGGAACCACTATTGACAATTCACAGTTTACAAACGTTCACTCACTCACTTAATCGCATAATCTTCTACACCGACACCGGGCCCGAAATAAAATAAAAAGAAAAGAACAAATATCACGAAGTAGCCTCTCTCGACGTTAAAACTTCTCTGAAAAGAATTCGAAAAATTGTTCACAGCACACGGAATATCATTTGGTGTTAGAAAAACATCTTAACAACACCATTTCCAAAGTATCCGCGGATTAATTATTTCGAGTAAATGATCCAAGTCTGTTGGAGTCGTGCCCTTGAGAGAGGTCGTTAATGCGTTGATTAATCTAACTAAATACGTCGGTCGATCAATTAATTATTTTTGTCGCGCAAAAGAACTCTCTCCCTCCCTCCCTCTCTCAGTCTCTCCCCCTCTCTCGGCGTAGAGCGTTCGCTGGATCCTCCGGGGCATCGAGCAGGGCAGTCCCCGGTCCGCAGCCTCTCGCGTGCGTCATCGTTCGCAAGGGTCGTGTGTGAACGTACCTTAAAAGCGGCTGAATGGGTGCTGTATTTTCACGTAAGAGCGGTGCCAGCGCGGAGGGGATGGTGGCCTGGTTTCATTGAACCTGCACCGCGTACACCTCGACCGGCCGCAGCCCCTCGTCCCCGTCGTGTTCGCAGTGCAGGGAGGTCGCCGGTCGGCGGGGTGGCCGGGGTGAGGCTATGCATAGCCCGCGACGTCTATATATAGGTCGTCCTTTCTATAAATAGAACTCAGACCGCCCCCACCACCGACGCGGCTCGAGTGGGAACCGCGAAGCGCGGGAGGGGAAAACGAAAACGTCGGCCGCTGGGTGAACCGGTGGGGGAAGCTACCGAACGAGGAGTGGGGGAGAAAGCGAAACGAGGAGTGGGGGAAGCTGGAAGCGACCGGACCGAGAGACGCGGAAAGAGACAAAGGTTGAAATACAAGGGAAGAAACAGGTGAAAAGAAAGAAAAGAAGAAGAAGTAGAAGAAGAAGCAGAAAAAGGAAAATAAATATAAAAAAAAAGATGCGGTGGAAACGCAATGGCGAATTTCCGAGCGGGGAGAACGTGACAGCGACAGGACGAGACGTTGCTGGAGGGTGGAGGGGGGAAACGACGAACGCGAGTTACCGCGACCACGAGGGCTGCTGTAAAACTTTACGGTTAAATATACAGCCATCGCCACCCTCGCTCCCTCCTTCTCTCTCTCTCTCTCTCCCTCTCCCTCCCTGTTTCATCCAGCGGCTACTCCCCCCCAAGTCGGTCGTCGGGTGGCACCGCCGTTTCCCTCCACTGCGGATCGACTCCGCTGCGCCGCGAAATACTTTTTACTTGCTCGCTGCGTATTAATGGGCTGCCGGCGGAAAGTAGAGGCTGCGATGCCGAGCACCCCACCGCCGACCCCCATTCTTCCGCGATACTCGTATTGGGTTTTTAGGCTTCGCTTTGTTTCGCCGTGTTTTTTTCTGGAGCACTTATCTCTAGCCGCGCGGCAGCCCGTTTGAGGCAGTCTCTTTTCGCGTGAATGCGCGTCGTCCTTTCAGTGATAATGGACTTCTTGAAAGGAACTGTACTGCGGTCTCACGGTACGGCGCCGCGAAGGTTGTCACGACTTTCGCGGCGTGCTTTCCCAAGGGTTGGCCCTCGTGCAACCGTTCCGGCATGTTTCGACGAATCTTTGTCAGGGAAATAAGCTCCTCGTGGTAATTAGCCGACTGGACTAAGCGATCGCGAACACTTTCGCGCGACGCGGAGGAGAATTTATATTTTTGGATTAGGTAGGAAAAATTCTATTTACGTGTTTGGTGGGTTTATTGGTATCGGGGGTGGAAATATTACTGGAGGAAGGAATGATCGATTTTGAACGTGGATATATTGTAGGGGAAAGGGAAGATCGATTTTGAACGTGGATATATTGTAGGGGAGAAGGGAAGATCGATTTTGAACGTGGATATATTGTAGGGGAGAAGGGAAGATCGATTTTGAACGTGGAAATATTGTAGGGCAGAAGGAATGATCGGTTTTGGACTCGAAACTAATGTTGGGTGAAGGAAAGATCGATTTTAGACTTGAAACTAGTGTTGGGTGAAGAAAAAATAGATTTTACACGCGAAAGTATTGTAGGGGGATGGAAAGATCGACTTTAGACTCGAAAGTATCATGGGAAAGATCAGTTTTGAATATGAGAGTATTGTAGAGGGAAGGAAAAATCGAGTTTAGGTTTGGAAGTATTGTAGGGTGAAGGGAAGATCAATTTTGAATGTAAATGTATTGTAGGGAAAAGAAAAAATCGAGTTTAGATTTGAAATTATTATAGGACGAAGGAAGGATCAGTTCTGAATGAAAAAATACTGTAGGGAGAAGGAAAGATCGATTTTAGACTTGAAACTAGTGCTGGGTGAAGAAAAAATAGATTTTGAACGTGAAAGTATTGTAGGGGGATGGAAAGATCGACTTTAGACTCGAAAGTATCATGGGAAAGATCAGTTTTGAATATGAGAATATTGTACAGGGAAGGAAAGATCGATTTTAGGTTTGGAAGTATTGTAGGGTGAAGGGAAGATCAATTTTGAATGTAAATGTATTGTAGGGAAAAGAAAAAATCGAGTTTAGATTTGAAATTATTATAGGGCGAAGAAAAGATCAGTTCTGAATGAGAAAATACTGTAGGGAGAAGGGAAGATTGATTTTAGATTTGAAAATATTGTTGTGCAAAGGAAAGATCAATTTTGAACGTGAAGATATTGTAGAGAGAAGGAAAGATCGATTTTGGACTTGAAACTAGTATTGGGTGAAGGAAAAATCGATTTTGAACGTGGAAGTATTGCGAGGAGATGGAAAGATCGACTTTAGACTCGAAAGTATCATGGGAAAGATCAGTTTTGAATATGAGAGTATTGTAGAGGGAAGGAAAAATCGAGTTTAGGTTTGGAAGTATTGTAGGGTGAAGGGAAGATGAGTTCTGAATGTGAAAACATTGTAAATGGTAGAAACGGTCGGTCCTGAATGTGATAGTATTTTATAAAGAATATAAGATCAATCCCGAACACGAAAAATATTGTAGGGTTGAAAGAAAGATAAATTCTAAATGTGAATGTATTGTTAGGAGAAAAGAATTAAATCTTGAAATTGAAACGTATTGGTGGACGAGGAAAAGACTGCTCTTGAACTTGAAAGTATTTTAGGGCAAAAGAAAGACCAAATATGGAAAGAATCGCGAGTCACGTAGGGGTTAAAAGTTATTACTTATTCATGGTACCGCATTCTTCTTAACCCAGAACTGATTTTTCTTTCTTCCTATAATATATCTTTCGAAGACTGTCATCCAACTGAGACACTAAAGTGTATCGTTCGTAAACAGTCGCTCGTAACGTTGAAATATTATTGGATTATTAATCCTCTATTAAACTTGTCCATCTTGTAATTTGTTTATCCGGTTCCTTCTCTCTTGAGCACTTGCCTTTTCTCGACCGTGATAATTTGTTTCTCGGTAGAAAATGACTTCAATCTCTACGTGTAATTATATTCAAGTAATATAAATTACAACATTCAAAGGAAAGGAATAGAGAAATATTCATACAGCGAGGAATATTCAACAATCGGTAAAAAGTTTCTATTTGGAAATAAATTTGAGAACTTTTTGACTGGTTACGAGAGTTTATATTTGTAATAGAAATTTATTTACTCGTTTTATCGCAGAAAATACAAAGAGCTTCGAAAAAGTGTGTTACTCGTTTTTGAATTTCGAACAACAAGTGGTTACAAGCACATTACGAAGCAATTTTTTAAATTTTCAGTCCCATTCTAATGCCAGCGGCAACCTGTTATAGATTTTTGTGAATTGCACGCGGCTCTCAGTTTTAGGTCGTGGTCTAGAATCGTCGGCTACGAAAGTGTTAACAACAACCCTCGCTGTGGCTGAAAAGTATAGTGGCGAGCTTTAAAGCTTAGGGTTAGGTTGCAAGACAGCAATTTGCTGAACTTTGTCCAGTCACCTTACTTTCTCTACCATCGTGTATTTGTGCGCTTGAAGTTGCACTTTTTTTCTCCTAATGGCGAACAAAGTCGTTAAATAAATAAAAAAATATATAAAAAGGTCGAATAGTCCTGAGGAATACCATGACGTAAATAATTGCGTATTGAAAAAAAATTTCAATTCAACATCGACCAGTAGATGTTACTTTTTGTCAATTTTGTTTGATCGTGTAGCTTACGATGGTGGGGTAAAAATTCTGACCAATAGAATCCACATTTTTTTCCAGGACTATAATTTTTAACTTCGTACTGTATCAACTGTTCGAATAATTTCAAATTCATCGAGTAGTTTTTCTTACAGAACGTAAGTGTCGTTAATTTCTAACTTATGCACGATATATTTTACATGTTTGCAGAAATAAAAATCGAATTTAATAAAAAGAATCTTAAACAAGCATCAGCTTCTATTAATGGTAAAAATATAGTACAACTGACGCGAAAAAGAACTTTAGAACTTGGAATTGAACTAGGATCACTTTAATCTCTATATTTGCCAGACCTGGCACCAACAGGTGTTCAGCTGTTTAAATCCTCCTGAACGTTTCTAGATAGAAAATAGTCTTTAAACTACAAATTATAGAAATTCTTAATAAAATTGATCAATTGTTAAAAAGATAATCAGAAATCGTACAAAGTAATGAAGATTATAACATATGTTACCTCTTCGATTTAAGAAATATAGGAATACATCGCATCTGGATGGAAAAATCCGAAATTATTTATAGCTCGACGCAATATTATTTTCCATGGTTATCGCTAAAACAACAACCGTAATATTAAAGTGCTGTCAAAAATTCCTCCGCAATACTTTCCACGTTATAGCGCCCCAATTTCGAACAGGCTCGGATCCATATTAAACATTCCGTTATGAATTCACGTTTAAAGAACGAAATTGGTCGGTTTTTCAATAATCGTGTCGGTCGAAAATCCAGAAAGAAAGGTAACCGACATTTTCATTTGCAACTCGCGTTAAGGAGCAGTGTGGTTAATAACGCGTACAATTGCCCAGGCTGTGCTTGCGTTTCGATTTCACAAGGGGATGCATGGAATGTTGATTGCACGATGTTAGGCGAAGAAACCAATTAACCCGCGAAAGTGTTAAACGATGTTTCACCTCTAGGTGTGGTTTTTACACCAAAAATGTAGAAAATGATCAGTCTACAAAAATATTTCCATAATGCAAAAATGATTCATCAACAGTTAATTGAATATTTGGACAATGTATTGATTTCTTTTACCATTCGTTAATTTCGTACGTGTCTACACGGTTTTGAAATCATTTATTATTTTGTCATTTCTCGAAATTAAACGTTGAGCGATTGTATTAAATCTACCGAGTGTTCGTTTGAATTATCACTGATACTTTTGGAGTACTTAATTAAATGCGTCCCATTTTCATACTTTGGGTTAATTATGACATTACCCTTTATTTAAATAAGAATTTGACCGCTATTAGCTGCTAGTAGGAATGTTATGGAAGTAAAAGTGTTATGAAAGGGTCTTTTTCTGGGAATACGATTTTTCGATCACTGAAATTATAAATATCGATGTATTTTTAAACGGATAAAAGATGTTACTTTTTATAACTTTTTTCTATGTTTTCTTTTACCGTGAATAGACAGCAAATATGTTCTCGAGCTGTCACGTGCCACGAAGCGTAACGTGATCGTAATCGGATTACGTTCGCGAGCATTGCTCCGTTTTCTCGGAGACTTGGATATTTCGAACAGGTCGTGTAAAATATCAATACTTCGACTTAACTTTGGACTAATTGAAACGATCGAGTATTATTTATTTATTCGAATCGTAAATAGACTTCTGCTCGTATCGAATGTTTGTCGATAAATATGTAAAAAGTAAACGAAAAATGGAATTATTTTTTCCTGTACAACTTTTGCAAGATAAAGACGAAGATGATATCGAATATAAAAATTCAAAAATATTACACGAATAAAAAGATTAATCAATAGAATGAAAATTGTAATTTATTTCCAAACAAAATAATGTTTCGATGATTCGGCACCGACACGAATCAAAATATATAAAATAATACATCCCAATTATATAAAATGAAAAAAAACGAGAAGCGAATATACGATTTTAGTCGTAAAATATTTGTTACTGCGTTTCCGGTGCAAATACCCTACTCTGCACCGGATAATTGAATTTCGCCAAGTAAGTGCGACGCGGGCTAAGCAGTTGCGTCGAATTGGCTCCAATTCGAATCACTTTTTCGCGAACGTTCTCGGGATTAAAACGAATTAGTCGAACGTTTCGAGAAACTGCTGCGCGAAGTTACGCTGAATAGGAATTTAGTTCGAGTAAGAAATAACAAAGCTGATTGTACAGGGAATTTTCGTTGAAAAATTGTTTTTCTGGAACGTTGCAAGTGTTAACGATGTAATTGATATTTTTGATCGATACAAAGTATACCATGGTCGCAGTTCATATAATTGCACGGATGATGGATCTCTCCAAGGATGTGAATTTTCAATCAAAAATTAGTTAAAGTGAAATGTCACGATACCTTGTAACGTTTTACGTTAATTGATACGGATCGCGAAAGTTGAACTGCATTAAATACATCCACTGTAATTATTTCAGCTGTCGTGCAACTTACGCCAAGAGAACCCAATGAATACACGATCGTACCTGAAACAGAAAAAAGAAACACCGTATTTAATATAAACATGCATGTTTCGATGCTCCTTTTATTCTAATTATAATTACGCCACGAATGGAGCAAGTAACAGCAATACAGTTTCATAGGAGGAAACTAAACATTCGATACTAAAGGGCAAATATACACTTCAAATGTTTACAAATATCTAATGTTTATTTAATACAGTGCAGTGGAACATATTACTATTTACAATGCGCTGACTAATAAAATATGTAAATAGCATTACAATTTGATCAAATCGGTGGAAATTAATTTCAAACATTTCAAATGAGTTTCGAACTTGAACACTTTGAAAGTAAATTTAATTAATCTATTAAAATATTAAAGTTACAGCTACTGATTCCTAATCGCGGAATTATTTATTATGTAATTTAGGACATCTTTATTGCTTTCTTAATAAACGTGTGAAAGTTGGGACGACTATCAATAAATTAGCTATAAAAACGATTTTTATATAGAATAAAAATGTAATTTTTAAGAAGAATTCCTATATAGAATACAAATATGATTTTGATCGAAAACAGAAACTTCAAGAAAAAGCTTTTCTCTTCTCTGAGCATAGAGTGTATCTTCAAGTCTAAAATTAATTTCGAGAACTGCAATCATTTCAACCTTTTCATTTCGTTTATAACAAATTTCGTGTATTTTCGAAGCATACTTTAGAATCCATCGATAAAAAGACCATGTAATTTTTCTCTTCTCCGAGTATAGAGTGTACCTTCGTTCAAAATCTATCACTATCCCAGCTTGAATCAATCTTACAAATTTACAATATCTTTCCCTCGGTTCTCTAATACGTTTCTATACGATTTTTCTCTTCTCCGAGTATAGAGTGTATCTTCGTTCAAAATCTCCAATCACTATCCCAGCTTGAATCAATCTTAAAAATTTACAATATCATTCCCTCGGTTCTCTAATACGTTTCCATACGATTTTTCTCTCCTCCGAGTATAGAGTGTATCTTCGTATCACTATCCCAGCTTGAATCAATCTTACAAATTTACAATATCATTCCCTCGGTTCTCTAATACGTTTCCATACGATTTTCCTCTTCTCCGAGTATAGAGTGTATCTTCGTTCAAAGTCTCCTATCGCTCCTCCAGTTTGAATAAATCGTAAAAATTTGCCATATCATCCCCCTCGGTTGTGTATTGCGTTTCGAATCTAATTTCGTCTAGAATTCGTGGCTCGATTCCCGTTCGATTTTCGCGTATACCGGACAAAAGAGCCTCACCTTAATCGCACGCTCTTAAAATAAGATTTCGTGGGATCAAACATAGACCTCGCAGCGATAGCAGGACGCTCGAGTGCCGTCAATAACATCGACCGTCCGAAGTGTACTTTTATCGGCACTCGACCCGAAATACCCGCTCGCGTAAATGGATGGCTCCGCTTGTATTCCAACATTTAACGTATTGATCAACGAAGGAGTAATAAATAGAGGCACGGAACGCGTTGTGAGCCTGATTAAACTTCACTCTTCGTTAATGCTTTATAAATAGGCAACGCTTTTTTCTCTCTCTCTCTCCCTCTCGGTGTTTGTGCCTCTCTCTCTCTCTCTCTCTCTCTCTCTCTCTCCTTTTCTCTACTTCGCTTTTTCTCTGTACGGTCACGGAGAACCAGGGATATCGCATACTTTACTCGAACATCTGACGTAGACTTTTTCGATTCGCTGTCATTCTATCGGTTACGTCATTCTCTCGTTTGTTTTTTGGTAAACGATACGTCACAGTTTTGAAATGGATGTTTCGTTTAACACGTTGAGTGCCCTTCGAGTTTCTCGTACCCTTTCGCGTTGCACAGAGTTATCAACATTTTTTTACGAATTGTTACTGTACGACATTTTTTATATCTAGGATTTTTTATATCCAGGGATTCATTCGATGCTTCAATGGTGTAGGTATTTATTATTTTCTGACGTTGAGAACGATTTATTATTTACAAATTGATCAATATTATTTAATGTAAACTTTCTAAAGATCTTTTCCTGTGTGTGAATCCAAGAGAGGTATTTGAGTGTTTTGTTTTTAATTTATCGGTTTATGAGTCAATTATAAAAGTTTTCGTGTACCGTATAAATTTTCAATATTGCACAAAACATAGGAGTTTAGATAATTGTGTATAAAATTAATTAAATCGTGGATCGTATGGAAATATATTTAAAACATAACGATATTTATCAAACTTATTTACTGGAAAATATTAGATACAACATCTAATATTATAGGAATGTACACACAAATATGATTGGTATATTAAGGGTGACAAAAATTATTTTTATCGTTACACTAGTTCTTTTTTGGTCTTGTAGCGTAAATGTAAAATCTGCATTAAATTCCTGATGAAATTCTGGGCAATAAAATTGCTAAAAAATAAATGTTGGCCCCTCGTGCTCGCTTGAATTGATTATTCTTGCTCCAAGCTTCCCATGTTTATGCTTGGAGTCTAACTTGAAGTTCGACGCAAACGAGAGAGTATTCCCAACGTGAATTAATAATTCGCATCGCTATTATCCTAGCAGAGAAATTGTAGCCTAACAAGTGGAACGAAGTGGTCGAGAGTTTGGAATTTACGGTATCGGGGATGCCAAAAGCACATGTCGTAGAAGCTGAGAATTGGACTGGAGGAAATTCGGTTCTGAAATTAATCGCGTTTTCGCGTACGATGAGTTTCGAACGGATAGAAGAACAGAGAAACAGAAATCTCAAAACTATGTGGACGAAGCGGCGTAGTTCACCGAATAGTTGAGCAAGAAAAGACATTCTGTTTGCAACAGTACTAACTCGGATATTAATACAAGTTTTCGCATTAAATAGAACATTTTGACAGATTCTCCCTTAATCGTCGATTACGGATAGATTTTCGAAATTAATTTCGTTAGAGACGTATACTTTCAACATTGAATTACAAATTTAATCAACATTGAGATTTCTATCTCGAGCAAACGCAATTCTTTTCGTTGCTGCGGTGCGAAAAATTAGAGTTTGCCAACGAAAGATTCAGGCAGAAACAAACGAATATTTTTTAAATCGCTAGAGAAGATATTGTAATTCAGAGTTTTTATTTTATAATTTTACTGTCGGTGTTCGCAGGAAGCTGCACGTTTTTTCGAAGATCGATTAGTCGAGGGTAGAATATTAAATCTATTTCAAGTTGCTCAAAGTCGTCGGTAATACTTATCGTTATCGATCGTTTCTCCACTTCCGGTTCAATCCATCGAACCCGAAAAATACCTAGATTAACGGAAAGCCAAAACCCGATGCGAAGCGCGATCTGTGATAGCCGTTTCACATTTTAATTGAATCGTTCTTTATCGGCTCTCGTGCACAAAGAGTTGCACTGCGATGGCAAAAAGGAGCAATAATTAATGATAGCAGTTACTCGTTAAAAAAATTGCGTCAGAGCATTTTTCCGCGTAGAGTGGCCGTGCTCTAAAGATTATTTTACATTATATTTAAAAATTACGTTAAATCTTCTATTACCGTCAATCTCTGCTTCTCTCGATTTTCAAATTCCAATCGATCGATTAATTTGTACGAAAGTAACAGCTATTTTTATTCAAAACGACACGACGTAGGTAATAAAGTACTTAAAAAAGGGGGCGATGTATTATATACAATATATCGTAGCGAAGAATATTGTAAAAATTGTCTTTAAAATTCTCACAACTTTACAAATTGAAAAAAAAGATTAATTGCAAAAAAGGAACATTGGTATCAATTTTAGTATCGATTGCTTCTCGTAGGAAGTCTATAATACTCTATATACATTAAAATTACTTTTATTCGCCACGATTGTTCAACGAAAAAAAATATAACGATCGAAAAACATACGTTTTGCGTTCTCTGGATCGGAATACCTCCAACCTTGTATGAAAATTTCGAATTACACGCGTGTATAATATTCTCGCAAAAAGTTCGCGAAGAACACCGTTTCGTTTTCGCTTACCAATGAGAATACACCCTTAACACGTTCCCAGTCACCATTCACTTGTAAAACCGTTCTCTGCAGACCACGGTACATTTGTAGTAATTTTATTTAACGCGGTGCATGCTTTTAACGATGTACAAATAAAATATAATAAATAGGTCAACTGAATTAGCGTGTCAAGCATAATGCGATAGCGGTCTATAATTATTACTCCACTTGTTTATGCGGACACGAAATAGAACATGATCGTCGTCACACTTGCACATGTGACGTCGGTCTCTCGCCAGAATCGTCACGTCATAGATACGTGATGCGTGGTGGCGCACGTGTCACGTTCACTACCGTGTCATGCATATATGCATGTCACTAATGTTTCGATTACCATGAGCTCACTTTTAAGCCGTGACATTTAAATATCAATAACGCTTTGCAAAATTCCACCGGGTGCTCGAAACTCTGACCTTTCCGATCGAGACCCTCGTACAAATTCGTCGAAATAACGATATCGGGTTAAACGTGTAAAAATTAAGAAAAAAAAAGAAAAGAAAACCAACAGCACAGCAATCAAAGTGCTAACCTCTTCAAGGGCGAATTACTTCGTATGACGTCCAGAAATATTGAAACTGATACCGACCCTATCGCGTGGTATCTATCGGTTTCACGATGTGTTACATAATTAAAGAAATTACGCAACGTTTACTATTTCTGTTCAACATTTTCAACCGAGAGTATAAAATCATCCGTGAAACTCTCGAAGAAGGAACAATTTGCGTTCCATCGAACTAACCACGAAAATTTGCATCCACATACGACGCCATCTTAGAAATGTATCTTACAAGAGTTCCCGAAGAACTCCACAAAATTAAGATACAATTTTTATTCCACCTGTAACAATCTCTCTTAGACGAAGCTATCTTACAAAGAACCTCGAGAAGCTCTAGAAAGTTAAAAAAAAAAAACAATTTTGATTCTAATAGATTGCTGGGTAAATTTTATTATTCGATAAGAAATAGAGTCATTGGATTCGTTATTTTATTTTTCCAAAGATGGTACCACTGTTTTTGCACATGTGTGAAGTTTCACGTAGATCTGTCCATATTTACATAGACCTACGTACATTGTAAACACATCTGTTCGTGTATTTACAGTTGTTTGAAGTCAAAGTGTCGCACTATTCTTTTCCAATGGAAAAAACGACATCTGATAACCTCTCTCTCAATCTCTCTCTAAAAAAAAGAGACCATTTTCCAACAGTGTAAACGATCCGTAACGAAAACTAAATTCCCACCGCGTTGTACGTGCGGATACTTTTGCGCGATACTGTACGCGTCAGTGTCCTCGTCTCGGTTGATAAAATTATCTAACATCGGCGAGCGTCGAAGTTCGAAACGAAGCTGGAAATTTTTGCACCGATCGAACAAGTTCCCCGAGGATGGTGTTGTAACGAGTCCCGGTTAAAAGTCGAGGCCCTCCCCTCGGCCCCCGTCCACCGTCTACCCGACGTTTGTCACCCGTTGCTCCGCGTCCCGGCCTTCGAGCGAACTATAAACTTGCAAATGTCGCAACAGCGTCGATACATCTTTGTCTTTTTATGCAGCCATCGACGGGGCACCGTGAATAGGCTCTGTGCAGGGGCGTGGGTCGGATCGATCGGTGAATAAAAGTGAAAGGACATCCCATGGGGGTGGGGAGGGGTGTTGCGTGGGGCTGCTTGTGAAATCGTGCATCGAGAGAAGAGCACTCACCGGGAATGAAATCAAGATTTCCCGGTGAGACTCCGCCGCGTGCGATCTCACCAGGCGACGAATACGTCCGTGGTGGTCCCTGTCCCCCACCTCCAGAGTCTATGAGCGCGATTTTTCCCGGAAAATTGCGTTAAAAGTTCCAGCAATCGATGAAATTCACGACACGGTTGCCACCCGAACGATGTCGCGAACTTTCTAGGGAACTTATCGGGTCGCTCCACCGGCAATGACAGCACCGTAAATCGGGGTTAGTATGGTCAAAATATATCCTCTTCTTTACGACGGGACGTGGAATTCGATAAATTCGGGAAACCCTTAGCGGTGAAACGTTATCGAGAACGAAGCACGTTAGCGAAATTAGAAACGAGCAAGGTATCGGGTAATCTCGCCTTGAATATATTACGATGAGAGTAATAAGTGTACGGGGATGGAAATAATTTTTAGTGGATGTTTGTCGAATATTTCAATTTTATCTCAGGCTTGTGTAATAGTTTTACGTTGTCCCTCTTACGGTGGAACTGAGAACGTGGAAGTGGATCAATTGGAGAAATGGTGATTGGGAATGATTTTACGGTAGAGCTAGGTTTATGGGAAGAATATTGGAATCGAAAAATTTGATTTGATTGTTCGTTGAAGACGAAGTTTAATCTTAGACTTGTGTAACATTTCCATCTTGTTTTCCTTACGGTGGAACTAAGATGTAGGATTCGATAAATTGTGGAAATGTTGATTGTGAATGATTTTACGGTAGAACTAAGAATATGGGGAGACTATGGGAAGTATATTGGAATCGAAAAATTTGAATTGGTTGTTCGTTAAAGATTTCATTTTGATCTTAGACTTGTGTAACATTTTCATCTTGTTTCCCTTACGATGGAACTAAGAACGTTGAATACGATAAATTGTGGAAACTTTCGATTGTGAAGTATTTTTGAGGACGAAACTGAAATTAGATATCGATACATGAGAATCGATAAATTCTAGAAACTTGAAGTATTAAGATTAGGAGTACAATTGACTGGTATAATCGTAAGAATATTATGACAGGAAGCTACTTAATCCACTCGTCCAATCTTTTTCAGTAGTCGATCCAAAACAATTTTTAATCGAATGTTTGTTAAAGATTACATTGTAATCTTGAGCCTATGCGATACATTCGTATCGTCCCCCTTGTTACAGAACTGTGAACATCGAGTGTGATAAATTTTGAAAATTCATAGTCAAATATATTTGACGCATTGCTAAAAAAAATTTAAACACACGATGTTTTCACCTCCACATAAGTAAATATTGTTTTTACGAGTTGTTACGTGAAACGTTTTACTAACTAATAACACAAAACATTGTCCAGTATCTAGAAAAGCTTCCAAAGTAGGATGACGATATATAGAAACTTTATCTCGGGAATAAATTGTTCTAAACAGTCGAACAAAAATTGTGTCCTTTATCATTGTTACGTATCAACACTTGCAAAGACAATGGAATATTTTCTTTCGCTAATAAACGTATGTATCGTTCTGCATAATTTTATTTTCGAAAAGTGACAATTTTCACATTCTGAGTCCCGATATAAGAGAAAAGATACGAAAGTGTTACGTAGACCTACGATCGTAGTATAACTTTAACGACCATCCAATTGAAAACTGTTTTTTGGAACGACTATTGAAATAACTCGACAAGGTTAACAAGTCGGTTAAGGATTTGGGAGATGCTTCTTGTCGCAATATTCCTGCGTTTATGCTGATCACCTGCACTTCTAGTTTAAGTGCTTCATCCTCAATAGCGTTTGGATTGGACAGGAAACGCAATGACGAGGTTCCTTGTTGTTTTCTGGCGCTGTGTTTACGAGGAATTTACAGTCGCAGCTGTGACTAACGGAAATTGTGATTCGGTGATTCGATGATTGCATTCGAGACTGACGTTTTATTGAACATTTCGTCTTTTTGTGTACCCTGTACGAATTGGAACTCGTTTCTGTTAATTGGATAACGCATCGAGTAGACGACATAATTGTTTATAGATTACAAAGTAAATTTCTCGCCGCGAAAATTAAATAATCGATGGATCCTACAATTAAAGATAAATGTATCGTCGATGATTACACAATTTCGAATTGATTTAACGAAGATCGTATTTGAAAAGAATGGAATTTATTCGACATAATTTTTACGCGCATTGGTTCCAGTAGTGTATTTTTAGTACAAGAGAAATCCAGTGATTAACCCGGTTTATTTTCACATAAATAGCACATTTGATGAATTACATCGAGTACGTACAGGAAAGTTATTTACGTCGCTGAAGCAGATCGGACGCGTGCGAAAATGCCATTACAGAAGCCATGAAACTCGCCAGCGAAGGGTGTTTTTTAACTAATAATATGTAATTTATAACGCGCGTGCATCGAGTCTTTTATAATTTACTCCGGGATCGCGGCAGTGAAATATTTAAGTGAAGCATTTTAATGGCTAGATTTACATATCATTTTCATTCATTTGTTTCGCGTTATTAATTTTCGTTTATCTATCGAATAAATATAATTTCCTGTAATTTATTTTAACGGTTGGCTAGAATAAAGAAAAAAAAAAAAAAAAGAGTAGAAAAACAAAGTAATCGTTGCAACGAGAGGAAAAGTTTCCAACGCAAATTATTAGCGAAATAGTTTTTTTTTTCTCGTTTAACTTTCCATTATTTAACTCGGTTATTAATGTCGAAAAGTATTTACTTACCGATATCGGAAACACGATTGCATTTTCGAACATGGAAATTTTGTTCTCTTCTAATGTTTCGTTTCACCGATTTGATTACATTTATTCTACAAAAAGTATCGAAAAATGAATAGTGATCGAAAATAGGGTAACTCCGTCGATGTGTAGCAGGTTGAACTGGATAGAAAAATTACAAAACGTGAACCAAAATTGAAAGAAGATCCGTAGCAGACTTTGAAAGCAGGGTAATAACTACTATTCGGAAAGTTATATAAACTTGTCGAAAGATTGAAAACTTCGAGGCTTCCATTTCTTGGATTCTTGTTGTTAAAATTCTCAATTCTTTACCAGCACTGTAGCTGGTTTCAGTGGATCTAGAACCACATTATCTTTTTTAGATGTCTTTCATAAACATATATTTGAGTTCTTGTAGTATTATCGAAGAGCTTAAGACCTCGCATAACATAATAGTATCGTAAACATTACTTTCGGTGTTTAATTTTTCCATTATTTCTATTATTATAACAATGAAACGTGACACATTATTAAATATATTGAACACATTTTCTATATACCCTTGAGAATTTCGACATTTCCCCAAAATTTGCTATATAATTAAATACATTAAACATACTTTGTACATATTATTGAGAATGTTCATATTTCTTTATTGAAGAAGTATAAAAATTCTCCATAATATATGAAACATAATATCAAACCACTGTCAGTATTTATGTTCAACGACCTCGACTATTACTGTGACTCGAAACATCCATAAGAAACTACAAAAGAAGTATCAAAATTCTCCATAATATACAAAAAGTAATATCAAACCACTCAATATTTACATTCAAATAACCTCGACTATTACTGTGACTCGAAACATCCAGAAGAAACTACAATAGAAGTATCAAAATTCTGCATAATACACAAAAAGTAATATCAAACCACTGTCAGTATTTACATTCAAACGACCTCGACTGTTACTGTAACTCGAAACGTGCAAAAAGAAAAAAGAAAATAAAAGAAGACGAGACAAAAAATCCGCGCGATCGGTTAGCAAAATCGGTGGTATATAAATTTCCTCCCTGCGAAACCCAACGTGGTTTCACTTTCGAGCTCGGTTTCGATAAACCCGGGAAATCTCGGTGAAAAGCTCCGGTCTGCAACGGTTTATAAATTACCCGTATCGTGTAAAGCGTCGCGCGACAAGCGTCAGAGCTATTCTTATTCCGGTTTTCGTCCCGCGGAACGTATATTCGTACGGTGGTGGTCCATTTATTTGTCGGGTCGGTGTAGGTTTCACCGAGACGGTGCCGAGATACTACATCGTTAAAATCGGATCTGCAACGTAAACCCAATATTCACGGGGAGCAGCTCGTCCACGGTAGCCGGGAACCGAAGCGATTTCATCTTTTCCCTCTCGTCCTCTGGCCTCGACGGCGTGCCTTCGATTTCGTAGCAATTCGAGCGGGGATTTTCGTCGGCCAGGCGGTAGCATAGGTCCCGTGGGATCGTGCCGAGATAACTGGAAACCCGGCGAATGGTAATGGAGCGACATAGTGATTTATACAGCGCGTGCCGATGATTCGACGCGGCGCTGAGCACGCCACGCCACGGCACGCCACGGCACGGCACGCCACGGCACGCCGGGTTTCCATGGGGCACAATGGATACCAAACGATTCGGTTGTCTCGTTAAGAACTTTGTTGCTCGTGTTATGGTATCGCGCGGAGGCAAACGCGAACAGTCCGCGTACCGACCTTTGAAAAAGAGATTGGAACGAGCTGCGTAGCGTAAACGTCGCAATAGCGGCGATCGCGAGCGACCATTGTGCACGGCTCCAATTGAATCGAACGAGGTACACATCATTTTCAGTGTATTCGAAATTGAGGGATTGTTTAGGGTTGTACGGCTGGAAATAACAGAGCGGAGATGACCAGAAACGATCGAACGAAGAACGCGGTATTTTTGATAACGTTGCATTTGGAATTGAGAGTTTGTTTTAAACTGTACGATTAAGAATCATAGAGCAGAGAAGATGAAATAGGATCGAATCGAAACAAAATTGTGTACGGATCGAATCAGATCGAGCAAAGAACGTACTAGTTTCGATAACGATATATTTGAGATTGAGAAATTATTTAAAAGTGTACGATTGAAAATCACAGAACAGTGGAAGATGAAAAACGATCGAACCAGAGAAAAAAAAAGAAATAAACACTAAAACTTATTACATTCGTCTCTGGTCTACCTCGATGATTTATATTTCTTATCCAGACTCGGCACTGGTCTTTTTCGTTATAAATGGTGTAACCATTAATTCGGTAGGTGTCGTATAAAAAGTTATTGGCATTTCGTCCTGGGTTGCTTGATGAGCACATCAGTCAGGATTATCCGGCGAAGCTTGCCTTACACGAGACTAGACGTTGCAATTGACAACCTGTATGAAGGAATGCTTTTTAATCGACAGTATGTTTTAGCGCGAAACGTAAGCCGTGAAAAAGGACGCGTTTTACGAGCGTACGTGTTCAAATTGTTGGAAATTTATCGAAAAATTCGTTCTCGGCTTAAAATTGCGAACGATGCTCGAAACTGAGAAATAATCGTCGCTCGCGAAGACCGAGGAAAAATTGTTCGAAACTTAGTCAATTATTCTAGATCGCACACGGACAAAATTTCTCAATTTTGTATTATGTTGGCGAGTTAACTATTTACTCGACGAGTTTCTGGAGCGACCTGTGTAGAAGACGTAATATTTTCTTCCCTCGTATTTTAAATACACGGACAAAATCTATTTAAAAATTTCCAAGTTCTTTTCGTGGCCGGTAAAAAAGAAAAATGCAAAATTTTCTTATTTCGTTCGTTAATTATAGAGCCGCAGTTACGAAAATATGTTAAAAAATTTCCGCTCTAAATTTAATATTCCACTTTTTATCTTATTCCTTATTGTTTTAATTATTGAGCACGGTTTCACTTTAGTACACCTCGGCCACGTTGCACGAGTTAACTCGGGCACGGCTGTTACTATGTTAAACTCTAATGCAGCGTTATATACGATTCTTTGTTTACGACACGGAGTTCCTTTTTCGTGATATCTCGACAATTTTTACAAACTTCTCTCCCGAACTTCTTATTATTCTAGTATCCGCGTACTATTGTAATTTACGATACTTGAAATGAAACGTCACGCGAAAACAAGAACGAAGCATCGCGAGCTTAGAAATAGAACTTTTCTTCGACCATAAATGTGCAATTCCGTGTAAAAGTATATACGTAACGGTCTTTAATCTCGAGAACGACACACCTTGTCCTTAATTTCGCAGAAAAGTTGCAAGTTTTCAGCTTCAAAGAGCTTTCGATAATCGAAATTTCAGTTTCATTTCCGCGCTCGCGGAACTTTCGTACGACGAAATTTCAATCTTTCGACGAACCGCGGTCTTCAAACTTCGCATATATCTATAAAACCGAAGTGAACTTCTTCCATCCAGTGACTTCGATCGTTCAATCAGCGGAATCAATTCCTTCCCGTTGGATTATTATAAAAAGAACATCGTTAAAAGGGGATCAAAGAAATTTGCCATTGGCGAACTCTCGTCCAGAAAATACCGCTTTAATTAAGAAGCTGTGGTGTAACGTTTCGAACGTTAATTGACCGTGTCGCGAGTTAATGGCGCGGATTTTTATCTAAATCATCTCGATGGCACGTAGTGGGGGATTAGTCTTCGCGTTACGTCGTAAGTCGGACAATCATCGTCCAAATTAACGACTGACGATTCCACGGTGTAGGGAAACATGCTGGTCATTCTTTAACGTTCGTGGTTAAATTGATTTTAATCTTTCGCGTTATTAATCCCCGTAACGAACTTCGATAAGCTTCCGATCGAGCACAATCGATGAAACATTTCCCTCTAGAAGCGGGCTAACCTTTTCTATCTAATGATGCCCGATTGTTTCTAGATAGAAATGTAACCGAACACAATTTTGCATTGCGTTAACATTTAAAACCGTTAAAATATATTCGGCCACATTTACTCGGCGTGTATCGCATTACGCTCAATTTTACCTTAATCGTATTTCGAACGATTTGATTTCGTCGTTCCCCAATTTTCGTTCCACTTAGCATTCGAATTAACTCCGTGTAATAAGTGCATATGTCAATTTTATCGCAAAAACTGCTCGTTTATACGTCGAACGGAAATTTTGTCCATTTACTATTAGTTTCGATTCATCGAAACATATTTAAAAAATATATTTTTTTTCATTTCGTACACACGCGATCGATCTTTTCCTCTATCCTGCTCCAAATTACTATCGGTGAAATTAATTGACAATTCACGAATCGCGTTCAACACAATTCTATCGCTATCGAAATAACCCTTCTATTCAACCGGTCGTTCTTATTCTAACCGACAGAAGCTTTCATTTACATTTTAATCGTGCCGCTTGATGTGCGTCTCTACGTATATGCGATCGATCAATACTCCTGTCACAGAAAGTTACCGGTACACATTTCAAGCTGAGCTTTCTGCGACAGTGGCTGATAGAAAAAAGAAGAAAGAAAAAAAAAAAATAGACAACAGAAACGCAGAAAGAATAGGTCGACGTTTTGTAGGGAACATTGAGAGCGATTTTTATCTCTTAATACGGTTGCAGTTTTTAAACGACTGGATTGCTCGATGAACGATACCGTTTCGAGTCATTGATCCTCGAATTACATCGCGCGGTGGAAATATTTTAGAAATTCCTCGACAGATCGTTTTTAACGAAACATTCCATCGTAGAATCGAATTGGATATTTTCGAAAAATCTATCGAGTCGATGTCTAATGAATTTTTGTATCGTTAAAATAAAATGAAACGCGCAGCGTTCAATTTGTACAGTACAAATAATTATTCGTACTTTTGATCTTCATTGTTCCTCGCTCGGATTTATAAAATACAGCGAAATAGATATTGTCTATACGCATTGGAAAAATGTGAATAAATATTTCACGTGTAACGTCAATTTACGCAAATACGTTCTGGTGTACGTGTGTGTTATTAGTTCCAATACGTGTAGCCCGAAAGCAGAGAATATCCTGAAGGGACGGATAAGCAACAAGAATATGTTTCTTGGAAATAATGTCTCCAGTCATTGTGAAGCTTCCGTTGCTTTAGAAGCGGGCCTTAGACGGTATAAAGCAGAGAACGAAAGCAGATCTGCTGAGATAGCCATGGTAAGAAAAATATGCGAACCAGCAGCTTAGAAGGACAGGGGAAATAGAATGGAGGATAAAGAAGACTTAAGAAAGACTATAACTGTTACAATTTTTGTCGGGTTTCGCTAACGGAATTATCGTGTAACAAATAACTTCGCTTGGGAGATAAATTTGTACATTACTGTTCTTTCCAAGCATTATTTTATATCAGATATTCGACCGTGGAGTTTTCGTCCCCTTTGGTTTAAATACACTCGTGAAAAACAAATTTCGAAAATAAAATTTATTTGTGAAAAGTATCGGGAAACGTGCGTACGGTAAGCATGAAATACAACTGTAGTTACAAAACAGTTATTAGTCGTATGTGAAAAAAAAAAAAAAAAAAAAAAACAGAAATATCGTAGCAGGAAATAGAAATGTATGAAATTCGATAAATACTAGTAAAATAGAAAAGTTACGGGAAACATAGAACAAGATACGAAACTGCATTTTGTGCAACTGGATCGAATTTTTCCGTTATTATAAACGCAATCACAATTCCTATCCACGGTGAAACCGAAAAATTAATTTACCGAGGTGAATCTGAAATTCCTACGATAAACAACGAAACGAAGAATAAAACGTTTCGCGCAAAATTTGTTACTACAATAACCGAGAGAAACTGTTGCGAGTGAGATTACGTTTTAATCGTTAAATAGATGCACTAGATATTGTATTTACACTGAAGAGGACCAGAAATACATGGTCGAAAACGGATACATAAAACGATGCTTGAGGAGATTAAAAATATTTCAGTTTATTTTTACTGCAAAACATGGTCGCTTTATTATCTGGAAAAATCGGTTAGCCGAACATCCAGTCCGCCGACTAATGCGGATAATCCAGGTTCTACTGTAGATTATTTTTATCGATTATATATTGTAAGACGCAGACAAATGATTTTAAAAAGCTTCCGTTGCATAACGCGACCATTCGTGAACGTAATAAAAATCAACAGAGACGAATATTGAAACAGATGAAAAATTTTGGTATAGAGAAAAAATTTATTCAAAATTTAATTCTCTTTAAGATTTACACGAACGTATCTTTGAAAGAATTCTTTTCTCTTAGAATTAAAAACGTGGTCAGAAGGTTTTAAAATGTGATTGTTCTTCGGGAAACTTTTTCAGACATTTTTCTCGATTGTAACATATTCCTTTATCGCAAGTCGAGAAATAAAAATTCCTGTAAAATTCGCCGATCAAAATTCACGAAATTTTTCTCAATCATTTTTCACGACAATCAGTACCCCTTCGAAATCGAGGCTCGGTTACTTATGATTGAATTCGAACACGAGTTAATCCACGAGTGTAGGAAGAACCACGAAAAAGTATTTTCCTCTAATTTCTAAAAAGTAAAATAAAATTGACGGAAGGTTGGTCGAACAGTTGAGATACATAGGCGACATCTCGGATGAAACGTAAAGACTTCAATTCTGCAAAGAGTTCTTATCGATCAGCTACTTCGCGGTCTCGTTCGTCGAGTGCTTCTCGCTGAATTAATTATGACTGCTCGCACAGATGTCGAGGAAACGTTGAGTGAACTTTTAAATAGGTCACGCCTCCGATTCGGCGCGAAATTTGGTAGGAAAATCGACTTCGGACGCGATAGCTTATACCTCGAGGCGAGTGGACGTCCATTGACAAAACTCGGGACGCAATCGGTGATCAATTCTTTTTATCTCGCGAAGCGCCCGATAATAATTCATAGAGATTACACGAAGTTACGAAATAATCTTCGGCGTATCGGTGAATGAAAAATTACTCTGGTCGTTTCGCTAATTAATTGCGTTGCGCGTTATTACTCGGTTGATGTTCGAAACGAGTTAGAAACTTTCTTGCGTTTGTTCTAACGCCTGGGTTGAAAATCAAAAGGAACTGTAACGTTGTACGATTCGTTAATATCGTTAGTGTTCTTTCGTTAAAGTACCGTTCATTTAATAAAATAATCTTTCGAGTCGGAAGACTCGTACTTGCATTCTTTCCAACAACTGCATTATGAGCAACCGATGTACGTGCATCAAGATGAATTTGTTTTTTAAAACCTGATCAGTTCCGTTGTTTCTCTGATGAGTTTCATTCAAAATTTTTCGACACATTGTACGCGTTAAAAAATATACATTTTAAATAAGATATAATTTTCATCTGGTGCCTCTAGTTTTCTAATTTCAATTTTTCAACACATCATATACGTCAAAATATATTTCTTTTTACAAGATCGTATAAATTCTATCGTGTTCCCTTAATATATCTTTGATACACCTCAAAATATACTTGTTCTGTAAGAACAGGACAATTTCAACCGTGCTCGCCCAATTCCCCGAGTTTCGCAGCAAATACTTTTCAATCTTACTTACCAAAGAAGATTAATTCCTTTTCAGAAAGAAATGACTAGAAATGAAATTATCGTCGTTTTCGCGGTGAAATACAAAGTATATACGAACAAACCGATTCGAGTAATGTACCGTTACGAGTGAACGTAGAAAATGTTACGGAGAAACGTTTGTTTGCCAAATGAGAAATTGAAATCAATTGCGTCGTGCCTCTGGATCAATTTTAATTCACCCAATCACCGTAACGCGTATTTCAGCTTTCACAAAGGAAGTGACGGAAATTCCAGGAACGAGAGCCAGTGTGCCGAACCGATCCGTTCCCGGTGAATTACCTCGGATAAAATTATCAAACGAGCCCTTTCAACGTCGTCATTTGTCAGAAAATGTTCCCCTTTCTCTGTGGAATTTTTCGCCGCGAGAATCTCACGGAACGCAGCCGGTCGGTCGCCTTTCGACGTACAAAATCACCGTGAACAAAACGGAATTCCATCGAGATCGGTCACCGAGCCACCGTGGCAAATAAATCACATCGGAGAATCGCGTTTCTGTGGTCGATCGCCGTCAGAGAACGTTTCGAGACGTAACCGTGGCAAAACTCGCTGAAACGTCCGTAAAACGAACTGAACGCAACTTAGCAAAGGTTGTTATTTCTCGGTCGGCGGTGGTGCTGGCACGAATTTGACGAAGAAAGAAACTCTTTGGACGCGTTTCCTCACGGCCGATTGCGCCCTAACGAGAGCAATCATCGCTCATTTTCTCGCGCCATTCTCGGAAGCTTACAAGTTTGCCGCGCGACCCTATCTCGACGAATATGAATAGAACGACGGAGCTTTTATCTTCGATCTATCGATCCGTGAGAATTCACGCGACGTCCCCTCAACGACCCCTCGCACCCACCACTCGCCCCTCCTTGAAACCAACCCCCGCGACACGAGGCTGAAACGAAATGCTCGAGTCGCGGGAAAAGCAACTTTCCACGAACTCACTTTCTGGTTCTATCGTATCTGCTCGATCCCCTTTCGACACTTTTTAACTGCACCATTCTGCCCGAAGATTACTACACGTCGCCAAGTTTTACTTTCCTCCTTGAAATAATCACCCTCCGGTGCTTAACGAACTGCTATTTCGAGCGACGAAGGTTCCGAACTATTTGACGCGCGAAACTCATTCGCTCGATTAAAGGGTTCGTTCGTGAAACTTCCGCGGGAATAGAGTTTCTTCCAAATCTGTGGAAAAATCTGTTATCGAGACCTTCGAGCGTCGTTAGGGAGCACCAGTATCTCCTCGATGTGTAGAATGTATCGACGTGAGCGATGCGAGTTGGAGTAAAGTAAAAAATTGAATAGAGCTTTGAAAAGAAAGAAAGAGAATCGGAAGTAGGGGGGTAGATTTAATAATTATTCAAATTGATAATTTTCCATGCGCAAAAATTGATCCTTTACCGAATCCTTCAATCGCTATTGGTAAATACGTTTATTCTATTGATGTGTAGAATGTCTCAACATAAGCGATGTGAGTTGGAGAAAAGTAAAAAATTGAAAAGAAAATAAGGGAATTAGAAGTAGAGGAGTAGATTTAATAATTATTCAAATTGATAATTTTCCATGCGTAAAAATTGATCCTTTACCGAATTATTTAACCACCATTGGTAAGTAAGTTGTCCCCTCGACGTACATGGAACATCACAAAACGAGTAGTGCGAATTTTTAAAAATGAGAAATCTGAGTACCCTTCAAAGAGAAAGAAATAAAAGAACAATGTCCACCGATTTCAAAGATTGTTCGAATCGACGATTTTCCACGTGTAAGAATCGTTTGTTTGCCAAATCTTCTAATCGCCGTTAATAAATACGTTTATTCCGTTGATGTACCGAGAACGTACGAATAAGAATACGAAAACTGAAAAATCCGATTACTCTTCGAGAAGAAACGAAGAAAATTTGCGCCGATATTAAGGATCGTTCGAAGTGACGATTTCCCTCGTGCAAGAATCGATACCCTAATCGTCACCGATAAGTACGTCCATCCTCTTAACGCGTACGAGATATCACGGAACGTGCAGCGCGAATGAAAAGGATGAAAAATCTGGGTACTCGTCGAAGCGGAAGAAGGTAAAGAAGAAATGTGGGCTAATTTTAAAGATTGTTCGAATCGACGGGGCTCTAGGTGCAAGAATCGTTCGGTTTTTACACGGAATGGCCTGGTCGTTGAAAAATGAACCTCGGGAAACTCGGAGTGGCCGTTACCGTGTCGGACGCGTTGCTTTAAAGAGAAAAAGAATCGTTTAAAAGATTCTCGTTAAGTAGCGTAACGGACAAGGAGCGCAACACCGAGTTCGACTTCCTGTTTACTGTACTTTCTGGTCGAATCGTGTTACTTAAGGGACCGGTTCTCCGGGTTCACCCCAGAGACCCGGAGGAGACGAACGAAAAGACGAACGACTTATCTCGCTGTTCCGCTCGGCTGAACCGCCTTGGACGTGGCGTTCACGCTCGAGGAGTCGAATCGACGTGGCGCGACTTTCATTCACTTTGAACGACTCGATAGCTCTGACTCAACGCCGTCAGGGAAATAGTTGATTGCGCGAACGAGAACGCTTTCGACGATTGTCGATCGTTGCTCGAATTTCAACCGACGTACCGTGAACGTCCGACCAGCGAGTCGATTTATTTTTTCGGGAACCGTGTCGGGGTGTGTAAAGTCAAATTCCATCGAGTGGTGATTGAAAACGAATGATTATTCGTTCAAAGACTTTTTTTCTTCTTGGGAATTTAAACTCTCTTGTTAACGATACCCAATGATATTCAATTTTATTCGACGATATTCGGTGATAAGAGTACTCAACGATACTCGGTAATGCGCGATCATACATAATTTTAGCACTTACTGATACTCAATGATACTCAATGGTAGTCACTGATACTCGATGATACTCAATAATACCCAGTGGTACTCGGTGACACTCGATCATACTGGATAATACTCAATAGCATCCAATGATACTCAACAACACTGAATAACACTCGATAATATTCAATGCTCAATAGTAGTCACTGATACTCGATGATACTCAATAATATTCAGTGGTACTCGGTGACACTCGATCATACTCGATAATACTCAATAGCATCCAATGATACTCAACAACACTGAATAACACTCAATAATATTCAATGCTCAATGGTAGTCACTGATACTCGATGATACTCAATAATACCCAGTGGTACTCGGTGACACTCGATCATACTCGATAATACTCAATAGCATCCAATGATACTCAACAATACCAAATAACACTCGATAATATTAAATAGTAATCAATGAGACTCAATGATATTCAATAATATTTAACGATACGTGACAATGCTTGACAATACTGGATAATAATTGATAAACTTCTACATTACCAAATGTAATAAAAACAAACGTACAAAATGACATCTACCGGCCATGGTAACAGTATTTCGAAACTATAGATCACAATTGGAGGTTGATATACATTTGGCTCGAATTTCAAGCCTCTTCGTTCTCTTCAAATCTGCGATAAAAATATAAAAAAGAAAATACGTACAAACGATGACAGAAATTTGTCCATTGTCGAGAAAAATATCTTCCAAAGCTACTAAAAAACCGCGATGGTGAGCAGATAAATACGACTCGAAATAAATAATTAAAAATAGGAACGTCATGTGACGGTCAATACGTAAAACAAACATCCACAATATCGATTCTCGATGCATCGAACGATCGCTTTGCAAAAGCTGCAACCGAAAACTGAACGCGTAGAACCGTAAACAAAAGGCGAAATAACAACACCTGAATCCATTCCGCAAGAAAATCCGTGTAGGTGGTATCCACGTGTGAAAAGAATCGAGTACGATCTCGACACGGTGCGGTGTCCACGTGGCCGTGAACTTTCGAAAAACGTCACGCTCGAGGTCTCCGTTTATTCTGCGATCGCGTCTACTACCCTATACCTTTGAAAATGCAACTCGCAACATTTCTGTTCCGCGCTGTCGACTATCGGTATGGAGGGGGAGAGAACAATACGACACTTTCGTTTTGCAAGAAGGAGGAGCCCCGTAAAGAATGTCTTCTGCAGTAACCCAACGCTTCTCCGCAGGAATCCCTTTCGGGATAGCCAGAAAAATCGCGATCGAGATAATGCTCGGTGATAGCGTGTGCGGTTACCGCTCCTACGTCTTACGAACTCGATCCTCTCTCGATCCGCAAAGCTAATTCCACGTCGGTCAACGTCACAATCCCGAGACCAACGAAACAAAACACGACCGGATGTCCGCGTTACCCTCTTGTATCCAATCTCTGCATTATTCTTGTTCAACGGAGCCGTTTGTACGCTCGTGCGAGACCGGAATGAAGAAAAAAAAAAAAAAGAAAAGAAAATAAGAAAAACGCGATAAAAAATCGTCTCGCTGACGCTTCGTAATTTTTCATTATGAAAACGGCGCGCCAAGAGGGGTTTCGGCTCGCAGAATTTGATCCTCCGGTTAAAATTGTTATTCGGGTATAATTAACCCCTCTGGACCGGGACAGGTTATTAATCTTTCGACTATTTTATTTTTCCCTCTGTTATAACCTGCCGAAAATTATCAGTCCTTTTAACGGATCGGGTCTTGGCTTTGATACGTTTCTTTTTCGATTTGTTGTTCATTGTAACGGTGTATCTTGAATGTTTTACGGGACAAAATTGTAATTGAAGGGACACGAAAGAGAATGGGTGTTTTAATTGGAAATGTGCGAGCGAGGGAATTGTACGGGGAGAACAAGACGCGATCGAGTACGTAATCTTGGTGCAATAATAAAGTAAAATTTGGGAATATACAGTTTGAGAAACGTGGCAGAAACTCGTGAATATGAACAAAGTTACCGAAAGATGGTAAAACCTGTGTTTAAATAATCCCAGAATAGTAATGAAAATCTTGGTACAATAATAAAGTAAAATTTGGAAACACAAAGTTTGAAAAACGTGGCAGAAACTCGTGAATATGAACAAAATTGCCAAAATATGGTAAAACCTGTATTTAAACGATCTCGGAATAGTAATGAAAATCTTGGTACAAATAAAGTTACAAATCTACGGAAGAAACATTCGCTCAAAAGCCGTAAAAAGAAGCTATAGATACGTACAAAGTTACAAAAACGCCGTAAGAAGTACCTTGCAAAGTTCTGAAAACGCGATTAAAAATAATTTTTCCGTAAACACGAAACGAAAGAAAAAAAAGAACCCATCAAAAATCGTGAAAAGAAACGTCGAGATACGCTCTCACGAGTACGAAACAAAAAAAATGTTTACAAAGGTAACGTTAATTACGCGAAAATACTTGTAAATGAAAACCATCCAATTTATTCCCGTTACGTCCGAGATCTCGGTGGAACCGTGTCGGTTCTAACCGAGTCCGAGTCGGATCACTGTGCGTGGTACGCTTCGGTTGTCCAGTCGGTGGCGATCGATCGCGAAACAAAGAGCGTGCAAGCCGCGGGAAAGCAAGAAATCCGAATTCCCAGAAGGCGGGACGTCGAACTATTATTCCGTGGACGTCTATTCGACGTGTATATCAGCGAGTGGCCGTAGAAATGGGAACGCCGTTTGAAAAGGAAGCCGTTGGCTCCTTATCGTCCTTAAATATTCGCCGTGTCGCGAGGCGAGGCGAGAAACGTTCACGTTGGAAAGAATAGCGGCGACGAAGGGTGAAAAACGCCGAAAGGCGTTCGTGTTCGACCAACGAACAATGTCGAAGGAACCGTGAAAATTCACTCGGTTCAACGGAGACTCGGACGTTCGTCTCGTTACTTGGCGCGAGAGCGAACGTTCACGCCATTGGATCTTTGTCTATCTCGTTTACATTCAACGGGGATTGAAGTACGGAAAATTGAACCCGTTTGTGTCGACACACTCGAAGTTTCTTTCCGAGGTGTCGTGTGGCGGCTCTTTTGGGTTTCTTTTTTTTGGAAAAGTTGCACGGAGGAGCGAGAGAAGTTGCGTTCACGAAGAAGGTACAGCATTGTGCGGATTAAATTCATTAAACTGGATTTTATCCTTACTGGTGAAGTTTCACACCGAATTTCTGGTTTACTCAATTTTGTCTTAACGGGAATAATCACCGGTGAAATGGAAGAAGTTGAAATTTTCTTACACGAGCGAAATGTGCGGCTACTTAAAAATATATCTCGAAGTTTTCAAATTGGAATGGAATTAATATTTAAAAATCTTTCTTCTTTTATTCTTGTCTCTGACGAATGAATTAGAGTTCGAAGATAATTTGCAAGAATGACTTTTCGATCCTGTGCCCTGGTTCTTTGCTACGAGAGAATATTCCACTAAGTGCATTATAGGTAGAAATTTGTGAAATTGTAAAGAGCTTCGGTTACTTTTCGGTGAATAAATTAAAAATCCGAAATTACCAGCGAAGAAGCAAAAACTGCGAGATGATAGAAGTTTACTCGGGGGGGAAAAAAAGGGATAAAAGGAAACGGTGACCCGTAATGCGCGAAGGTTGTTAAAAAAATTAGAATATACACGAAGATCCAGTCGGAGCCATTTCGAGCTTCCCGTGGAATATAGAATTTCTGAATCGCGGGGAAACCCGGTATGAGTTTTTAATAAAGCTGCACGTTTATCGGGACAGTGGTGGAAGTTAAAAAATGTCACGGACCGAGAAGAATGGTCGGTTAGGAATTCTCCGGAGACTAATCACCCCTTAGCGCGAACTTAGCGGCAAGTCAAAGCTGGTCGCAGAACTGGAATTAGCAAGGGGGATAATTAAGACGATCTGGAAAGGAATTATCGTCTTCTCGGATCCGGCACGGCGACAGACTTGAAACCGCATTGAAACTCGAAGATCGAACGCGTCAAAGACTTTTCACTTCCGGTTTCAGAGTAAAGTTAAGTAGCAACTGGAACGATCCTCGGTTGGTTATTCGTAGCGGTGCATTTCGCGATCTAATGGATTTCGACTTTCCCTTTGAATTCGCATTTACATTGTTGGTTCGTCAGGCGTGCAATTAAATTTACGATAGATCGCTGTTCTTTTATTCTGTTCAATTTTCATCGTATTTCGTATTTTCGATCATGTTTTTTAAGTCGTTTTTAAAATCGATAACGTCAACGAAAAGAAGAGAACGCGTTACACTTTTTTCCTCGATCGAATGATTTTTCGAAACACGTTATCTATCCTGGGAAGAAGGTTACACGCGATATGTGTATTTTTCCTTTGCAAACGATATTTGTCTTTTGCTTTCCAACTGATATTTGTATTTTTGCTTCCCGAATGGTAGTTGTATTTTCGCTTCGCAATTAAAACTTGTATTTTTACTTTACAGCTGTGCGTTTCCATTTTTGCTCCCGAGCTGATATTTGTGTTTTTGCTTTACAGCTGATAGTTGTTTCTTTGCTTTACTGATTCATCGTTGCTTGTTCGGTTATTTCAAAATCGAACACGATCGGTTTAGATTTATATTTGGTTATGGGAGCAATAGAATGAACATTTTGTTTCGTACTAGTATTTTGGTTTAAGAGACAATTTCGTATACTTTTAAAATTTGAAAAATTACATAGAAAAGATATCAATTACAATATACATCGTAAATCAAATTTATATCTAAAACACTTCCGTGTTAGCGATAGAATTCAATACATACTGTCTCCTTATCAAAAATATCTAGATTTAAATTTAGAATAATTTAATTAATAGAAAATCAACAATTATTATTTTATTTCGAACATGTACGTAACAGTTCTCAGGTAACAGTGTATTTTTTTAATCTTTTTCTTTCATACGAGAATACAATCGGGATTGAAATACGTATCGTTCTACTTTCGAAGCTCTCTCTCCGTTATCTAAAAATTCGATCAAGAATCGATGGATTTTCGCAGTTTATCAGCCTAATGGCTTAACTTGCCGGTACCGTTGGTAGTTCCGTTTGAAACGCAATTTATTACGTCCCAGCACCCTAAACTTTTATGCAACCGACGCGAAACACATAAAACGGTGGAAATGAAACTCGCGTTCGCCGGCGGAAGCTTAAAAGAAACAGGAGCAAATAAAAATATGGAAGCCGTGTGGTCAGGTTTACACCGCTAGCAAGAGATTCCTTCGAGTCTCGCGTTTTCGTGGTCCGTGTTCCTTTTTTCCCTTCTTAAATTTTACATCGTTAATTCATTCACTCCTACCCCGCCGTATCTTTCGCTTCCTCGTGAACTGATTAACCTGAAAAATGTACATCAGTCCCCCACGGAGTTCGCGTAACGCCCGGGAAAATATTTCTCGAGCAACTTTTACAACTTGGACCGCGACAATTATATTCTTTAAAGGAAACTTCTTCGCGGGATCCAGTTTTGATAAGCACGTTTGTTAAACGTTACCGCGACGTTGTCCCCTACGATGTGCGAAAGGATCTAAAATTAAGTAATTGTGAAAACGCGACGAAAGAGCGAAAAGGGAAAAAATACGCAACACGGGAACCGTGTTAATGGAAATTATACGAGTAACAGTGAACAACGGAAATTATACAATTTCCATTCGAAGTAGGGAATTATTGCGAGTAGTGTTACGTGATACGTACATTTTGTAAATATATAGCAGGAGAAACTTGTATTATTATATTTCCTAATAAACCGGACTCGAAAGAAATTAAACTTTTCCAGTTCTTCTAGCCTTTGTGGTAAATCATTTCGTTTGTCGATAATAAAATCAATCGGAATTAGAATTATTATAATTTTACAATGAACGACGAATTTTATCATTTATATTACACGTTCGAATCATTTCGTTCTGGTTCTCTTCGGAAAGATACAATAAACAATTAATTTAAAAGAAGAACGTGGTATAACAAAAAGCCACGCGTAAAAAAAATATACAAAACGACTTTACCTTGCAATAATTCGAATCGAATTTGTAATTAAATTCAGTTCGTTTACACATGATTCTGTACTTTCTTACGTCTGTGCTTTGTTTACTGTTTACGACGTGTAGAAGCACATATCATAATTTACCATTGTGCACGTTATTTTACGTAATTGTTTATTCCGTTATATATTTAAAAGTAAAGAGAAACAGGACGTAGCTTACCGGTAGGTAAGTAATACAGAGCGCAGAGACTATTACGCCCGACGAAATAGGATGAAATTTAGTTTGACGTGATCTTGGAAGAGCTAATTCATTGACCCGAATAGCTCCGGCCTAATTCGAGATGTCCCATGGAAGAAAAGGGGAGGGTCAATCTTGCCGGAGAATTTGTGGTTGGCATTCGAGTGCCTATCAGGCACTTATACACCTTGCTTGGTAATGGTAGGGGATCGAGTTTTGCAACGAATAAGATATTGATGAAATATCTACGAGAAATTTATCTATTCGATCGATTAGAACGCAAAGATTCTTAAAGGAACGAATACGTATCGCAATTAATAAAAATGTACGTCGCGATATCGTGAACTTATTTGTCCTTAAATCGTTCAGTTTGATCAATGACGCGCGATGAATAAGATATCGATCGAGCAGTTACGAGAAATTTATTTATTTATTCGATCACGATACGAGGATTCTTAAACGAACGAATAAATATCTCATTTGATAGAAGTAGATGTCATGATACAATATTAACGTATTTATGCTTAAAACGAGTTTTTTTTCTTCTTTTTTTTCGTTCAGTTTTACTCAATGAATTTTTAAAGGACGAACTGAATCCGAAGAAAAATTATTTAAAAATACAGAACCAGGTTTGTACAATGTTCTGTGGAAAATCCCCTTAAGAGATCTGCGCTGGCATAACTTTTCTTAAAGTTCGAAACCAGCATATTTTATAAACCGAGTACGGGTCAGAAGCAGTCCAACAAATACTTGGACGGAATAATCGTGCAATAATTATTTCGTTCTGTAAAAAAGAATCTGATTTTTTTCGACGAGCAAATCGATTATTTCTCGACGAACCAACGATTCGAACCTTTTATTCGTAGTCTTCGTTTTCCAGTGAAGAATTCCCCGAAAAGCAAACAACGAACGATCGTACGGTTCGGTTTTTGGTTCTGGTCGATATTTGAAAACGCCAGTGCGACTTCCGGGCCAGACGATCGTAAAAAGCGTATCTTGAAGAATTCAACGCAACGCTCCGTATCCATACGTCCATTGGACTGTCTATTAAAAATTTTCACCCGACTAACGAACGAAATTCTCCCTGGCTCCGGTGCCGCGTCTAATTTCCATCCATAACTTATAAACGTCGCCTCAAAGCGTTCCGCTTTTAGACTTTAAATCGTCGGCAAAGAGGAAACTGATATGCGCTGCCCGCGTGTGCTTGCATAATGCAAATGCGGATGCACGTGAAAACTTGGGAACGTGTTACGGTTCCCATCATTTTTTCATAACACCGTAGTTCGTGTTCGATTGTTCCGGTGGTCGTTTCTTCATTCAAGAAAATTCGGTTCGTTAAAATTTCCAACGAAGGTTCGTTTACATTTAGCTTTTGTCCCGGGTATTTGTATGCGAGTGTATAAATGGAACCTGAACGCGAAGCGGAATGTAATTTATAACTATATGTATGTTACTTGGGCACAGATTATACAGTAGCGGGCAATTCTACCTGAATGAGTCATTGTGCCAACTAGTTGAACCGCGAAATGTCAAAAATATGCTATCTCGAGGATTCTATTTCTTTGATAAGCCGAGAGAGTAATCAATAATTAATTACAGAGAGAATGTGCCGGTCGCGTAACTCATTCATCGAGGAATGAATTCTTTGAAATTTCCCCAGTCAATGAACTTGCGATTCCTTTTTCCAAAAATTATTTTCCATTTGTTCAAAAATACGATTAACGCTCGCGCAGTTTTTACGGTCGATGTAACTCGAACAAAGATTTCGCTTGTTTTTTTTTTAAGAATAGACATTTATTCGTGATTGAATAAATATAGAACTTGTTTCGTAAATGTTAGTTTGCGTTCATTATAATCTGGTTCTGAATATTATTATAATCTACTATTTGGATTCGGATTAAGGCATTTGCAAAGTACTCAAGCTCATTTATGATCTTTTATATCAATAAAATAAATATTTATACTATATACGAGCACGGTGTGTAAATAATACGAATTCCTTGTTCCGTATTTGTTATAAATCACTTATCGCGAACTGTGATCAAATTTATTTAAATATTGTATATCCGGTGCGAGTCAATTTAACTTAAAGAGCTTCGATGTAACAATTTGTTTAATCGTCTATCAAGATTAAATTGCTGCATAATGATACATTCTACGTTTGTTATACTTAATTTCATCATTTATAAAATGACATTAAATTAAAGTACCGAGATAAATGACCCTGTTATTATACATACAAAAATATCGTTGAAAGAGTAAAATATTTTCGATTGAAATATGAGAAAAATTTGGTCGAACTGGATTTCCAGCTTTCCAATTGGATTAGTTTTCATTTACAATGTGAATTTTCATAACAAACTCGTACCGAAAATTATATTTAAAAATTGTTACGATAGTGTGTCTATTTGAAATCATTTATTAAATTTCAGTTTAAAATTGTAGCCAAGTGTATTCATTTTTATTACAAATATATTTCTACCACTCGTCGAGAAAATGTTGTTCTTCTCGATACGAAAATACCAACGTAGCTAGAATATGAATCATTCATTCTTCGTAATTTTATCGATAATTGTGAAATACTGTTATTACATATGTTCTGTCAAGGTACGACTAAATTATCGTACAATAGTAAATTCTACGTTTACGGTGCTCGGTTATATTTTTCTTCGAAAATTATACGTTACGATTTGCAGCGTTAAATAAGAAATATCGATACTACGTGTTTTGTCCGACCGTGCACTGGTCAATTCTACTTGCAACATCACTACGTGGAAAAGTACATCGAATCCTCCATCATCTAAGCGCAAACGTTCAATCGTTCGAGCATTATAACCAAATCGTTTACAAATGTAATACACATATTACGAAATAATTATAAAAAAAAAACCAAAGATTTTGTCAACCCATTCGTATAAAACTTTTTCCATTCATTTAATTCAAGAATACGTCTTTACGAAACTCATATTTTTTATCCAAATAACCAAATCAGACGCAGATAAATGAAACATATTATCGTAATTTAAATTTTGACAATTAAATGAAGAAACCCTGCCACGATTCCTAATCACGAATAACAATAATATCGATGTTAAAAACTGTTGGGAAAAACTAAATACACAATAAATGTACAATAAATACACAATAAATACACAATAAATACACAATAAATGCACAATAAATACACAATAAATGATACTCAGCTCCGTGACCCGATGCTAACGAATCGTTGCCGTGAACTTATTCGCAACCTTTTTCCCCGAGCATTCTCTATACCGTATCGAGAGCTGGGAGCATTTTGGCCGGAAATAAATGTAAAAGAGAGGAATGGAAGTTATTTACGACTCGACCCAGTATATTCTAAGGCAAACGGGACTGTCCTTCGTCTAATTAAAGAGTTCCCTGCCCCCGATCCAATCACCGTTATCGTCCATCAAAATCGTTCATCGATCGCGCGAATCGTGGCGCTGTTAGCCGGGAACGATTAGGGATTGCTTTAACCTTCAACCTTCCGACACTCACCTACGACCGGATACAGCAAAGGGCAAGATTTATACGGGACGAAAGTTGCCCTCGGCGATACGTTCCTTCCTCCCCCTTTCCTTCCCTGCCCACCAGTTTTCCCTGCTTTCGACCGTGGCCATCTTTCCCGAGCGCACAAAAGCGTGCCACTCGCGGTGATCCAATTTGCAGACAGGACAGGTAACCGGACGAGTCGTGCGTTCGTGCACGAAGGAAAATTAATGCGGCCTGCGCCACTTAACTGCGTAATTGAAGTGCCAAACTCGTCGTTCCCCCACCGTTGGTACGTCCCACTTTGCATTTCCCTTATCCACTTGACGTTCATCATTTTCTTCCCTCGCTTTCTCCGTGTCGGTGGGTGTTTCTAACCGCATCCACCTCCTCGCCGGTGTCCCCCTTCTGTTATTACCTTCGCCACTCTCTTTGTATTCTAATTCTGTACCTATTCGACCGTCTTGTCCTACACCCTTTGCCCGTTTTTCATTTCGGTTACCGCGCCTCTTATTCTCATTGTCTCGCACTGGCCGATCCTCTTCGTTCCAGACACGCTCCTCTCGGGTTTCCCTTGTTCCCTTTTCTTTTTCTTTTTTTGTTTCTTCTCGTCTTCGACGTTTCTTTTTTCTTTTTAATATTCCTGAAAGTCGACGCGTAGAGACCCTCGCGTCACTTGGAATTCGATATTCGATGGTTTGCGATAGTTTGCGACGGTTTGACCGGAAGAGCTTCTAACGAATATATTCAACGTCTGCTTTAACAAGGTGATTATAGTTTTAGAGAGCTAGAGTTAGAGAGATTTTTACATTCGTTCGTATTCCTAGCGTTTGTTTGTATTCGTGATACTCTCCTTTGCATTTATTCGTATTCGTAATATTCTCTTTAGCATTTATTTGTATTCATAATACTGTCACACTCGGCGTTCTTCTTCCACCCTCTTCCATTCTACTTTTCATCATTTTTCTTTTTTTAATATTCTTCAAAGTCGACGCGTGGAACACCGTGTCACTTGGAATTCGATGGTTTACGATAGTTTGCTTTCAACGGGAGAGCTTCTAACGAAAATATCTGTACGACCAGCCATAAATTGTAACAATGGTTCGATATTTTTGTTCGTGCACGATTTTTCACTAGACGCGTATACACCGTCTTTCAAAAGTTGTAAATCGCTTGTCGATTTCTATCAAAATCGTATTTTTTTATCAATTTTCTACTCGTTTATTATTTATATCTAACAATTATAGTTTTCGAAATTTTAAAATTTTTTTACATCTGTAATACACCAATATGAGTTGCACATTCGATTGAGATTAAATTTCACCTGAATTTTTTGCCACTTTATGTGGCAACTCACGACTCTTTCGTTCAGCCAATGAGCGTTCATTGCTACGATATTAAATTCAAATCGATTGGTATCGCGACCAAAAAAGTATACAAATTGAGAATCGATGGTACATTATTTCCATTCTCGTGAACACATACGTGGAAACGAGATCAGTGTATCTTCGATATTTCAAAATATCAAAAAAATTCTTCCCAACTAAAAACACTACTGTATCTAAACCAAATATTACTAATTGGTTTCCTTCCAAATAAAACTATCTCGGTCACTTTAAACCAGTTCATTTTTTCTTCAGAAGATTTCGTTTCCCCTAATTCTCACAGTGATTCCAAACTTTTGGACACCACTGTACGTGTTACGTAAATACAGTTCGTGTACGCGGAAACACACGTTACTCGTCAAATTGTAACACGTTTTCGTCCAATTCGAACTTAACAAGTTGTATCGTGAAAATTCGATCCACGTAATCGATTACTTCTAAACGTATTATTCACTCGTAGTATTTCTCTAGATTTATCTATCGAGTTCTACCGAAGATGACTCCAATACCGAGCGGAGAAGGTTATAATAGAATAAAGATGCTTGAAACGGCATGCTCTCCAAAGATTTACTCGTACTCTTCTGTCAGGCTACATCTCTCACTCGACATGATTCTCTTCTTCCCTTTTCTGCTTCTGTTGTGCCACGTCCGCACTCTCTTTTCTCCATTTCTCGACCCCTCCGCCCCTCCACCCCTCCACACTCCTCGTGCAATTTTCTTTTCTTCCTTCCTTCGACCTCTTCTCATATTTTCTATCGTTCGATACGTATTCGTTGATTCTGCCTTTCCTCGGGCATCGATTTTTCCTTTTTTTTTTCTTTTTTTTTTCATCTACATCTGTCCCCGACTCTATTTGCAATACAAAGAAAGTAGAGCGCCGAAAATAGTCTGGCGTACTTGGAAACGAGGGTACACGAGGGTAAGAAGAATTTATTATGCTTCCACATGATGACTTTCCGGTAGCAAAGACGCGTAGAAAGGAGGAAACGAAGGGGAAAGCGCTCATTATGCGAACGAACACGGAAAGACGAAACTGCGGTACGTCAAAGAAACGGTGGTGAAGATTTTCGAGACACTCGTTTACACCGCGGAATAACGTTCAATTAACGGGGACCAATACTCGCCAAGACTTTGCGTTCGAGTGTGTAATCTTAGACAAGACAGAGGAAAAGTTTATCCAACTTCTCTTTCAGGGAAGATTTCATTTCCTTTAAAATTCACCGAAAACATTCTCTATTCATTTTTATCAATAACGAACGTGGATTGGAAAAACTAAGAAATTAGAAAAACCTTAACGAAATTGTGGGCAAGACTTAAAAATTGAATTCGATGTACGAAAATAGAGAGGGGTTTTAAAGATCTTTAGGAAATCGTGGACTAGATTCAAAAATTGAATTTGGTGTGTAAAACCGGACGAGGGAGTTTAAAGATCTTTAGGAAATTATGAACAGGATTTAAGAATTGAATATACAAAGATAGAAAGTGGAGTTTAGAGAGATCTTTGCACGATTGTGGACAAGACTTGAAAATTGTATACGGTACACAAGCATGAAAAAAAAGTTTAAAGAACTGGGTTGAATAGGACGAACTTTTCTACGAACTGTTTTATTACTTTTATGCAACGAATTCGTTTCTAAAATTGTGTCCACATTTTACGAAACATTTTGCAGTGTTCCACAGTTCTTGAAACGCACGTAGCGCTCTCGTACTGCTTTACGAAGCTTTTAATGTCGGGTAACAAGTGAAATAAATTTTGCACAGCGTTGTTTCTCAAGACCCTGTCGATTCGAATTTTTATAATTTTTATTTTCCCGCCTGGGAAATATACACGTGTCTCTGAAAATATTTCGTATCACCTTTGAGGATGACCGATATCGAGTGTACACAATCCCCAATATAGGCGAACACGAAATGAAAGTAGACTACGGAATAAACACGCGTGTCTCATCTCGCTGAAAAAAAGAGGGAAAAGTATTATTACGCTGCGAGAAAAATTCCACATCCACGTACACGTTATTTTCGAAAGAAATACACAAATTTCGTGCTTTTTTTCGTTATCGCGACTTTTTATTTCTTTTCACTTAAGCGTCTTTATTCCGTGTTCCGAGCAAACAGGAAACCGAAATGGATGACTCGACGTTTTAATTTCATTGTTAGGGAAAACCGGAGAATTTTCATACCTGTTTTTAATCGGAAAATTTATCACTGCACCGCGAGTACAACTGTACAACGAAACAGAGTAATCTTAACATTCGACGGAATACTCGATTAATTTCCATTGATTTGAAAACTATGAAACAATATTCAGTACACAGTATACTAAAAGTATCTTTGAAGAACGAATAATCATAAATAAATATATACAATTATTTTATATTTTTCGAAAATCATCAGTCTGCAAATAATTACATCGACTATTTCTTCGCAAATATTTGCAGATTTTCTTACCTCGAGTACAAATACAATTATTTCGTATTTGATCGAAAATCGCGCGCAATTATTACCAAACGGTCCACACCGAACAAAGTATAATAATTCTCGAACAATAACGGAGTAAAACATACGCGAAGAGAATTCGTGAAAAAATTCTCGCGACGACCGAACTCGAGGAACGTACGTACGTAAATGTTTGTGACACGAAAATTAAAAGAACAGTGAAACGAGTTGTTTCTAATTTTACAGCACCGTTTGATCGTACGAACACTCTATCAGCTTCTCTCGCCCCTCGTCAAGTTGACTGACACTCCAAACGAAACACAGAATTAACAAACGAAAGGTATTTGCATAACAGCATTTGCACTCCTGGTACGTGGAACCTCGACCCTACGTACATAATCTTTAAAGTTGCCACGATCGATAAATTCATCGCGAGTCGTCGCGATAACGAGGCAAGAATCACGCTGGAAACACGACGAATATCTTTTTCAATCGCAACCCCCTTCGTTCTGGAAAAATCAAACGGCACACCCTCGCAGAGAGCTCCATTTACGTAAACGTTGATGCAGACTGGAGTATGCAAATGGGTTTCTGTTAATACCGCTAGAAAATCGTGTAAAATTATCAAAGAGCGACGTAAACGTTGCGTACACGAAACAGTTGCGCGTAAAGTATATAGAATATGCTAAAATTGTTGTCTACGGTGTTTGGAAATGCGTAACGCTCGCGAAAATAAACAGAATGGATTTTGTACACAGGGTGTGTCACCTGACTCGACGGTATTAAATTATTCCTGTACCGTTTGGAAGAAATGTTTTCAACGAACGTTGCGCGTCGAGGGTGAAATAATGGAATAATTAGTTTTTCGTGCACTTTTTTGCGAGATGTGTCTCAAGATTTTAATCGGTACAGTGATCGTTTTGTCACGTATGGTATGGTGAGATCTGTGGGGTGTTGTATAATCGTTTGAATATTTCTAGCCATTTTTTAGAGAAACAGAATCCGATATAGTGGATTATTATGATTAATTTATCGAGAAACTGAATAAATTAGATTTTTAACGATGCCAAAAGAAATGAATAGTCATCGAGTCATTCTAACGAGGTTTTCAAACGAACGATCAATATTACGGGCATTAAAGTTTCACGGAAAATATCAGAAAAGTCGATAATTGGTCAAGTTAACGAGACAGTAGTTTCAATTTTTACTCGTTCAATTTTTACAAATATTTGCACACTATGCAACGGATTACGAAGAGTTTCAAATAATGGATAACGTTTTCCAAACATTTAAAATTAATTTTGCATACTTTAACCTATTCATCGGACAGTCGAACGTTTACTATTATTGCTCAATCCGAATCTCTAGCACTGTCACGAAATCGTAGTTAAATAATCGCGTTCAAAGCGGACGGAGCTTAATTGTTCCAAGTACCAGCCTTTGTCTACGTCGTGGGAAGAGTTAGGTATAAGTTAGCCGTCTCGTAATTATGGTCGGCGGTATCTACCTTTGTTTAGTAAATTCGACCATTTCGCATAGTCCAGAAGGTACTTGTACGCTATAAGATACCCCGTGGAATCGTTCCGTTGGTTCATGATCCCAAAAGCCTCTGGATGACTCTTTCGGGTACCTAACCCGAACCAACTAACGAAAGGAGTATCCGGTAGCTAGCTCACGGTCCTGGTAGCAGACCTTGCTAATTTGGCTGGACGATTGGCCAGGAATCTTCCTGCGGAGTCCTTGGTTGAATTCCGAGCCACCGAATGCTGAACCGGCGTTACGGTGCTTTTACTTTAAAATGCAGACTGGAAAAGTGCAGCCGTCGCGACGTTTCTGCTGACGATTCGATGCCACGGGAAGCTTCCTCACCTCGGGGGTACTGTGAAAACGAGTTCCCGGGATACAATGACACCGTGCTTTTTTAGCAATCTACCGATGTTATCCCGATGGAAAAAGAAACCTAGCCGAGCTGCGTTCGGTGGAGGAAATACAAACGAATTGTGGAACGGTTGTCGGATCCGGCCTCGATAGACAACATTCAGAATACGAAGGAACAAATTGGCGGGAATCAACGTTGAAACACGTACAAGGCTGTGTCGTGTTCCAAGTATCAAAATTGTACCTTCGTGAGGTCATTTTGTCAAAATTTAGAATTCGAAGGAACAAATTGTCAGGAATCAAGGTCGATACGTGTACAAGGATGTGTCGTGTTCCAAGTATCAAAATTGTACCTTCGTGAGGTCATTTTGTCAAAATTTAGAATTCGAAGGAACAAATTGTCAGGAATCAAGGTTGATACGTGTACAAGGATGTGTCGTGTTCCAAGTATCAAAATTGTACCTTCGTGAGGTCATTTTGTCAAAATTTAGAATTCGAAGGAACAAATTGTCAGGAATCAAGGTTGATACGTGTACAAGGCTGTGTCGTGTTCCAAGTACCAAAGTGTGCCTTCGTGAGGTCATTTTGTCAAAATTTAGAATTCGAAGGAACAAATTGTCAGGAATCAAGGTTGATACATGTACGAGACTGGATTGTGTTCCAAGTACCAAAATTGTGCCTTCGTGAGGTCATTTTGTCAAAATTTAGAATTCGAAGGAACAAATTGTCAGGAATCAAGGTCGATACGTGTACATGGTACACGTTATTTTTTGTTGTATTTTGAGATTATAATAGAAAGTTTGTGATAATGTAATAAATGGAGAGAATTTATTGTAATATAATAAATGTGGAAAGTTTATCATATTATAATAAGTGGGAAAAGTTTCTTATATTGTACAATAAATGGGGAAAGTTACAACCTAAAAGAAAATAGCCAAACCATTGACAGTGGAACAGACGACTTTTCGGTATGAACAATGACAGTTCTTAAAACTATCGTCAGGCATTGACCGACGACTTCTGATACACTTGACAACATCGTTGCATTCGTTCCGACATCTTCGAATAATGGTAAAGTTGAAGGAAGAATCGGTGCACGAGTATTGTACCGAATGCTGCAATTTTTCTCGAATTTCGCGAGCTGGTACGTTTCTCTACGTGCCGCCGGGGACTACACCGATAGGACTGCAAACGTGTTTTGATATCGCACTTACTCTCGAAATTGAAACGTTTGTACCAAACGGTAGGGAATGTCTTCGAATGCTCCGAGACTCCCCGAGATGCTGTTCTATCGATATGGTATCGATTGTGCAAAGTTCGATACTCGCGTAATTACAGTTACGAATCATTGGAAACGAAAGAAACGACGGAAATGTTCGACGAACGATCCGAACGTCGATGATGGTTAGCTGATCGATACTATTGGTCGTTGTCGTAACGAAATGTTTACTATTTTTTAAAGATCAATGGTTTTCGAATCATATATATTTAGGACTTATTACTTTGTCGCCTTCAAAATGATCAGAAATATACAAATTGTACAGCGAAGAATTACACTAGATAATTGAACTGTATAATTTATATTTTTCTTCTGTAATTTCGATTATCCTACTCAAAAGAGAATATAAATTGTACAGTGAGAAATATAAAATAAAAGTGTAACGATGTGTTAAATGGTACAATAAAATGTTAGAATTCGAAATATATAATTTACCATATCAATTTACACCGTATTTTTCTATTTTATATTTCAACTCGCCTAAAGAACAATTCTTTTCGTTAATTTATAATATTCTTTTGTAATTTAAATTATCCTACTCTGATCATTTTGGAGATGACCGAAAGTGGTTGCTCGATGCTTCATTCCCTATAATTAACAGCTTGTTGAGCTCATAGTCCGGTGAATATTCTATAATAAATTGTTTCTAGTTTTTCAAATCGAAGGTGAAGATAATTCGTCCACGAGACTTGTTATTGTTACCAAATTGTTCCAAAGTTCGGATACTTATTTTCGTAACACACTGTACAATCGATCTAGCTCACTTCGTCGAATGATAATGCAAACATGCATATGATAAGCTTCGTGTGTCGATTGGCACTGTACACATCTGCGCACTTCTGCATGCATAATTTAACGAAATTAATTTGTCCCCCCGCGTTGTGCATATCCGTGAAATTGTAACCGTTTACCGTTCCTCTACCGCACACATAAGTGCAAATAATAATCGGTTATAATTTCGCAAATACCTCGTTGGAATTATTTTCTTTTCGATAAAGTAAGCGATGACGTTGCAATCTCTACATTGAACACCCACTACATTCATTACGTTTCCTTTATTCAATTTCTGCGGCGTCTTTGGTCGAGCGAATTTTTAAATTTCGTTTAACGCGGGATTTCAATAGAACGTTGTGATTCAAAGAGAATATCGAGAACATCGTTTTTACAATCTAATCGAATAGACTGTCACGGTTCTTTCGATAATACGTACAGATAATTTTTCAAACAACAACGCGACTAATCGTTACACTTTTCGTTAAAATAATCAAGGTGAAAGATTCGTGCGATTTTTCGAATTACTTTCTACCTTTCAAGATCCAATTAATCATTATAGTCGTTAAAATAATCAAGGTGAAAAATTTGTACGAATTTTCGTATTATTTTGTACCTTTGGATTCCGATCGTACTTTTATTTCCGAATTTACAGCAAGGACGGAGAATATAAATAACATAACTTCGTACGCTCGCGTAACGTGCGTTTTCGCATATTGGCGCGTTTGGACCGCATTGCATATTGACCGAATCTGGAAAATTCATTTTGCACGGCAATGTACCGTGTATTTCCGATTTTCGTGTGGTTTTAACGCAATAATCCAATCCCGGTCAATAATAACTGGAACAAACGTCCACTTCTGTCAGGAAAACGGACAATGCATTGAAACGTAACCTGCCGTTCTTGCGTATCTTCAAATTGTTTTTTTTCTTCTTTTTTTTTTGTAATCATTTTCAAATACAAATATTCCATTTGTTGTATTAGAGGGCGGTTCTTCGATGGAGCAGCATATATTTCTGTTTAAAAATGATTCCTTTGTCGACAGATTTTAGCGAAACACAATGCACGTTTGAAAATGAAAAAAAAACATTTCAATTCACTGCAAATACGTATAAAAAAAAAATGTCACTGTGTGCCACGAACCACCCCCCGATGAAATATGTATTCTAAAAAATGGTACAGTGTTGAGAGTAATGGAAAAAAAAAAAAATTCAATGTCGTGGCGTGTAAAATTTGCGACACTTGGATAGCACTATCTCAGATGCGACGCTCCAATTTTATTTCGTTCGTTGTCTCCGAAGTTACTTTTCGTCTTTACGAAATAAAAATCTTCCAGAGAAATAACCAATAGAATGTTAGTTTTTACTGTAGACAGTATCTTATGAAACTCGCATTTTTACGATCACCGACCGCGACTGCTACTCACTACGTGCAACGGATTCGATGTTACACAAGGTGTCTCTAAGGAAACCAAGTGAAATGTATTACATATACCAAACGCTTGTTCCATTAAAAATACAATGGTTATAATTCGTAATTGACCTGACGGGCAATTTGTTCCATTCTTTGGATTTATTTCACGATGACGATGATATTTATATTCAAAGATCTACAAACACAAGCAATGTCTAAGAAACATTTTTTCGTTTTCGTACATCGTTCAATTTGAATATTACCCACCATGATCGAAAGTGTTCCAGATAAATTGCTCGTCATCATTAGTAAAAAATAAAACATACTCTATCGAATGTTTTATAATACACATATTCAATTGTACGAATATATAAAAGTTTCGAATATTACTATTAACTGAACGTTGAAGATCGAACGCGAACACAAAGATTCGAGATTGCGAATAATATCATTTTCTCTACAATAGTTTCATTTTCTGAATGTACACGTCGAGCCTCATTTGTGTCGCGAATCTATCGACTAGAATCGAGTTATTTACAGCTAAACATCGATACCTTTGGACAGACGTGTTGTTCTCGGTTGTAAATTTTTCAGAAGCAGGCTGTGTTTCACGAGCACCTTTTACCAGCTAAATTCGCACTTCTAATACTGTATATACCCTCTACTTTCCTCGTTCAGCGCGGAATATCGCTTGTTTACGACGTTAATGGAAATTTCCAATTAGTTTGTGCCCCTATTAAATAGAACGTACGTATCGCGCTGACGTTGCCCGACACTACTGTAATAATCCACTCGCGCATTGCCTTCTTAAACGTTTCCGTTTCATTTGCAAATAGTCACGAAGGATTGGTTTCCTTCGCCCCGAAGGCGTGCTCTCGTGGAAGCAACGGAAATTTAAGTTCCACCCCATTATCGGTTACTTCCGATATCTCGTTGGCGCCTCCATTGTTATGGCGACTATCGTTGCTATTATTACCGCCCCTAATATCGGAGAAATCTCCTTTCGTTGATCCATCGAGTTCGACTCAACCGACAGCACCGAGACGAGTCCAACCCTCCTCAGCGATCGTTTCGATTGAAGATATATAATTATACAGAGTGCTCCGCGCAGCTGGTCGATTCGAACGCTTTAAGGTCAAATTTCTAACCATACAACCGTATTTCAACGTGTCTCGCCATACAGACGGACGTAATACAACTTGTCGGGTCATACACGGGGGTCCTACCACTTGTACGACCATGCACAGTGGTCTATGGTCAGACAAGTAGAATGGCCCCTGTCTATGACCGGACAAGTAGTAACATTCTCGTACGTGGTCAGAAAAGTAGTATGGCCCCTGTCGGTGATCAGACAAGTGGTATTAACCTTGTCCCTGGTCAGACAAGTAGTATTATTCGTGCCTGTGGTCAGACAAGTAGTATTATTCGTGTCTGTCGTCAGACAAGTAGTATTATCCTTGTCCATGGTCAGGCAAGTAGTATTATCCTTGCCCATGATCAAACAAGTAGTATTATCCGTGTCTGTGGTCAGACCAGTACTATTATCCTTGTTCGTGGTCATACAAGTAGTATTAGCCTTGTTCATGGTCAGACAAGTAGTATTATCGTTGTCCATGGTCAGACAAGTAGTATTTTGAAAAGAAAAGTAATTTTTAATTCTTCAACCTTTCAACGTATCGTTTCTTGGTACTCGAACGTTATTTTTGTTTAAATATTAGGGTTTAGTATCTTTGGAGGAAAGTACAGTTCGTAGAGAGTGACGAAAAATATTCAATTTGTTCGATCGAATGACTTGTTCAAAGGAAGATTCTTCATGAAAGAATTATTTTTTCTGTAAAAAGAAAATGTTTCTAATTATGGAAAAATTCCAACAGCTGCGTCACTCTGAGCACGTAGACACCTTAATGTAGACGAATTAACTTTCGCAATGTCTTGACTCTCCGTTCTACTCGTTCCGGGGTCCCATGGCCCCTCTCAAGCTTCGCAACTTTATCAACACGAATACACACGTACGCGTACAAGATCACACATTTCTCGAAACAGTATACCATAGCACGGTTCCGCGTGTTCGTGTCCAAAGAAGAGCGAAAAAAAAAACAAAAACAAATAAAGAATCTTAATTAATACGAATCTCTTACTAATTCACAGCCGACGACCGTTGCTCAGACCTTGTCTCCATTCACGAATTCTATAAAGTGGAAGTGTCAAAATTAGGTGCTCCTGGTGTCCATTCATCGCGAACAAAACACTCGTCCCCGAGTGTCTCTCTACTGACGTTTAGCAACGAGAATCATGGCGGGCACAAGGATCGGAGGATTCGTGGAACTGCAGCCGTGTACGCGTGATTGAGCACCGAAAGCTTAAGGGTGGCGTCGGCGCGCGAGATTCGAGGGATGAAAATTCGCTTCGCTGGAAAATATGCATCTTGATAGCAGGAGTCGGTGCATCGCTCCGGCCAATTAGTAACCATCTCGTTCTGCACGGCGTTGGATCTTGTATATTCACGGAGCGTAATTTCTCATGGTCTGCACAGCCGGTGTATTTCTCGGCTGGGAATCTCTGCAGAGACTTCCGCCAGGAGAAGACGTCTTCTCGTTCCTCCTTTCCAGGAGAAATGTCCGCGGGCCGCGTATTCGTCTAGACAAATTCCCTCCGACGTGGTTTCCCGAGGTAATGTTACATCCGTTGCGGAAACAGTCGCAGCATCCACTCCGTGATATCCTCGTTTCTCTTCTTCTTCTTCTTCTTCTCCGAATCGGGCAACCTTCGATACTATTCGTTGCATTATCATCGGAGAGCTCTCCAATTCGTGGAGACAAGTCCAGCACCTTTTTACGGTTTTATAGCGCCGTCTGTAACGCTGATCCAACGAGCGAGCCAGGTTGCACGGTCTCTGATGAAATTAGGGAAACGGCCATTGAGAGAGACCAGCTCGATATCATCGAGCTTCGGACCTCACGTTGTTCACGATTCTCGGTAAGGTTCGTCATAGTGTCTCCGATTCTTCGAGAATCCTCGAGTCGAGCTTCTCGGGAAATTTTCTAATTTTGTGACGCTCGTCTCTTTTCTAGTCAGGTTTGACAGTGCGAAGATGTTAGATTGTCATGTATTGTGAAATTAATTTTCTTCCGAGTAACTTTCGACAGAGTGAACTTATTTATATTGTGAAGTATTGTGACATTAATTTCCTTCTGAGTAACTTTCGACAGAGTAAACGTATTTATATTGTGAACAATTGTGAAATTAATTTCGTTTTAAATGACTTTCGACAATTCAACAGAAAACACAATTACAGATCACAACGAAGCAATTTAGACAAGCTGTATTTTCAACTAACGATGCAATTTCTATGATCTGTATTTTCTATCTTTTTTTTAAAGAAATTATTTAAAAAGGAATAAGTTTATTAGGAGACTCAACGAAACGTCGAGACAAGTCGAGAACTCTAAACTTCCATCTTTTCAAATTTTAATTTTGGCTATTTTACCTCTCGCGTTAATGAAAGCATAAAAAAGGCATTTACCGCCTTCGAAAACAGCATTTAACCCACTATGGAAACTTAATCCCCAATTGCCTCTATTACTAAACAAAGTTAGGGGTAAATTCGTTCTCATTAAGCACACCACTTGATCTTAAAGGATTCAGCGGAAACGTAAATGTCGAATGTTTTATTTTCGGTTCGAGTAACATCCGTGAAATCGGGGAGGGGAACATGTTTATCGTTGTCAACAAAGGAAAAATAGAATTTAACATAAAAGGGGTTCGATGGAAACTTGAACCTCGGTACAACGTTTTTCGTCTTTGTTCGAGGCATTATTATAATATACATTTTGTCATTACAGATGCAGCGTTTCATTATACAATCCCGAGTGGTGTGGATTTGAATTCCCAAGCGGTTTATCCCCCACTCTATTTGAGATACTAATTCCCCACGGCACAATCTACTTATCCTACTTCATGTCAGGTCATTTAAACTGTCTAGCTAAAATCGAAATGTACAAATGAGCTTTAACGATACTTTGCTTTGAGAACGATTCTTTGTGCATCTAGAGTCAATAATGGCTCTAAATGTATTCATAATACGACGAAGTACCGATAGAATAAATGTAGAAAAGAATAATTCCTACAAACAATCGTAAGTACGTCATCGCGGATGTCGTTTTAGGATTTTTCGTAACAATAGTACCTCTTAAACGACAGACTAATTATTTTGAATATTTTTTAATTATTTTAAATCAACTTTGAGTCGATTTAGACGTTTCAATGGAGAATATATAATATTTTGCTACAGAAGGAAATTTTAGTATTTCAAACGATATAAATTGTCTGCCATGGAAACAAAGCGAAATGTTCTATAATAGTTAAAAAATGTATAGATCGAAAATTATACGTTAACAATAGGTTGGATAATCTGGTTAAATTCTTTGTAAGCTGTGTTGGCGATTGTTGAAAAATGTAATTAAAATTGAATTTAATATCGAGAGAAATTAACATACTTTCGTTTGGACGAGTATTCTTATTAATTTGATAACGATATCTTTGACATGTTTAACATTGGGAACAAGGCAAGAATTTAAAATAAATAACCGACAATCGACATTTCTTTCATTTCCTTCAATTTTTATATTTTTAATTTAATATCAACAAGCCCGTAAATGTTCTCGAATGAAAAGAAAACGTTTTCTTTTGAATTTTTAGTATATCTCCAACAACTTATTACCATATTTCCTCTAAAAAAGTTAATTTCCATATTCTACTGTACTTGGATATTTCCTCTTCTCTTTCATTATTTTTTTGTGATTATGGTAATCAAATTTTCAAATTAGGAAGCTTCTAAAACCAAAAAATAATTATTAAAAATACCTATGCAAGGGATGTAAAAAAAAAAGTACTTTTGTAATACTTTTTTCAAATTTATCGTTTTTCCCATCACTGATCAACATATTTCTTTCGACGCATAAGCATTCGTCAGTACAGTTTCTCAACGTAAAGGTTTCAAGTAAAATTTTATTTAAAAAATTTAACTTTTTTACCACTTAAAATAGTATTGTATTTCCCTGTCTCTTTCTTTCTCTTTCTCTCGAATTAATAAATTGTGGTATTACAATAATTTATCAAATTCCTTACCTAAGCAGTTTTTAAATTAAGAAATAATTTATCTCTCCAAACCACAACCGTGAATCTCCTTCTGTATTCTCATCTAGTGAATTTTCAACCTAGCAAGTTTCTAAATTAGGAAATAATTTCCCAACGCTTCCATTACACCGTTTGCAGAAGTATTCAGAATTAAGATTTTGGCAGACTATTTGCAGATTAAACTGCTAAATTAATCATACAATTAATTAATCATACTGCACATAGGTAATTTTCCTTTTCAAAGAAACGCTACGATGGTTGTTGGTAAGAGTAAAAGTAATTCAACCGAGGAATATTCCAAGTATATTAATAAGATACAAAGAGAATAACAATTTAACTTCTACTTGCCTCTTTTCCATACAAAAACATAAATATAATTCTCTGCATCGAAAATGGTCAAAAAAAGAAACAATTCAAAACATTGTACAAGGTATCCCCTTCCATATTATATTTTCGTTGCAATTAATAAACCACGTATAGACCTATATCTCATTTCAACAATCGCAACACTCATCCAAATATTCTACAAAAACCCAAAGAACACCCTCTATAATAAATTGCTTGATAGACGAAAAAAAAAAGAAACTCCTTCGTAATACCTCGAGCATTAACACTGACGACACTGATACAATAATTCCTCTCAGAACCTGTTCGACACATCGAGGGCCAAATAATTCTACACTTCCTTCCATCTACAAAAAACCTAAGGGACACCCTGTATAATAAATTGCTCAACAGACGAAAAGAAGCAGCCCCTTTTAACCCCTCGAGCATTAACCCTTACGATATTAATACAATAACAATTCCCGTCGCAGCCTCGTCCCGTTTCTTCGTTGCTGGAAATTCATTTTGCAAACAATAGGAAACTACGCAACCTAAAATTCCCCCTTGACGCGCCATTTTCCCAAACTTGTAATTCACGGATCCCCCCACCACGATTTATCTCCCTCCAATGCCACACGTTCGTTCACCGGGCGGAGGGGGAGGGGTAGAATTCATTTTTCCGACTCCATGGTAAAAAGATATATAGTACAGTAACGTAGCAGTCGGTGCGTTAATTATGTTTATACGTCTATCTCGGGCTGGAAGGGCCCCCCTCCCCTACCCCCTATCCCCCCTGTTTGACGCGTGCGTAGACCAACCACGTGCCTCGCGTTCCAGCATCGACCAGCAGGCTTCGTTTCGCGTAAATGACAAGGGGGAGGCCACCCAGGCAAGAATATGAACACCATCGAAAAGGGAGCCCGGAGGTGGACAGGGTCGACGGATCCCGGAGAAAGAGAGAGAGTTATGCTCTGGAACACAAACACGGTGAGTTTCGTGACAATGGCCACTAGGCCGGCGTCGTCAACCGCCCCCCAGCCCCCACCCCCTTCTCTCGTCCCTTCCGCGCCCTTCAGCGATTCTCGATTCCGGGGTTAGTTTCGTGCCGTTCGTCGAGTTCCCCTTTTCATAACCCATCCGCAGGAAGGAACAGCTCGAGGAGAAATTGAGAGAAACGCGACCAAAAGTTGAACAAATTTTCTCGCAGTTTCCACTCCGTTTCGAGGGGTTGGACGCCTGACACCCTTTATTCTCGGTTTGTTTCTGGAGAGTTGCTTTGTCATTATCGTCGCCGTTGGTATCAAACGACACAATCGGAGAGACATTGATTCGACGGTGACGGATCCCTGTCCCGTTCGAATGGAATTATTCGGTCATCGTTTCGGAACAATCATTACCGTTCCCGATACTTTTGTCCGAAACGTAACAGAATCTTTCGATGAGTTAACGAATTATTTCTTCGTTGTTTCTCGCGCGTGGAAAACAATTCCGGAGATGTCCGAGTGCCTCGTGTTTCCGTGTTCGTTACCGTTCGAGGCAATTCCCCGTGTCATTCGTGTAACAACTTTTCAAAGATAAAATCGAGGGATTTAATGTCCAAACGGACCGGTGAAATATTCCGAAAGCGTTCTTTCATCCGCGAGAACGATAACACTTCGTTCCCCCGAACGAGAACCGAAGTTATACTTTCCTTTTGCGATTAATTATTCGTACGAACGATGTTTCGTTCGTTCGAGACGAGCTCGGTTTAACACCGTCGACCCAGATAACGAGCTCGAACGTGAAGTTTCGAGAAACAGTCGAGACTCTGGAAACTCCTCGATAAAAGTCACTAAAGCGAGTCTAGTCGGACTTTTAACGAGGACGGTGGACAATTTTAGTTCGATTACGAATTTTTATTCTATACACAATGTTTCCCTTACGCGATTAAACGCGAAGAGTGACGTGCACGACCCCCTGAATTTTTATCGAGGCGAGAATCTGGACTTTTAACGAAGTTCTGTACCGTAATTATTTAAATTCGTCCCTTCGGCCAGCATTGCCGGGTTACGTTACGAATTACACGCGTTCACGATGTTTGTTCGTGAGACCCAGGTCCTCGAGAAAGATCTCTGCGACAAATCGGTGAAATCATCGAGTTCTTGGTCTTCGCCGTCTCCGCGGCTGGGGAAGAGGAGCGAATTTGTCAACTTCCTCGGAACAAAGTTCCAGTGACCGTGAAACAAACGAGACTGTCGTGAAAAATCTTTATGGTATCGCATCATTGCCCTCCCTAAGGCGTGTTGGGGGCTAGAGGGATTGATTCGGCGAACGGGAAACCGCTGGTTTCGTTTACATCGAAACGAGGGTGGAAACAAGCCTTCCACAGGATACCAGGATATCCTTTTTACTCTTCTCGGCATTTCCAAGCGTATCTACGGGAGGATTTTAAATCGTAGCAAACAATAGAACTCGACGATACGCATTAAGAAATCTACTTCCATTCGAAATTGATCGTTCCACGATAAATATCAAATAGGGGATGAAAATCGTGATACAGGGTAATACCAATTTCGAATATCTTAGATGCTAGAAATTGTTGTCTACCTTGAAATAACTTTTCGTATCTGCGGGGATTAAGGTGAATTATAATTTTAGCTTGTGTAAAATTAGTGTGTGTAAAAATCACGATGGGGGAATCACGAGAAACGTAAAGTTTAAATTCGACGTGAAATAAATGCAAAATTTATCTTTCTTCGCGAAACGAATAATCTTGCGTAAACAAATTCGCGAGCTGTTGTATAGGTTCAGCGGTGATGTATTGAAATAATATAAAAAAATAATACAAGGTATACTGAAAGCAATATCCGAACCCCTGACTTTGAACCTGCTGTGTATCAGTGTCTTATTTTTAGGACATGCCTATTCGATCGATGTTAAAATTGATTTCAGTATCGCGTAAATTTGATAAACGAACATTAATTCTGAAAAGAAAATAACTCGGTATTTAATGTGCTGGTGTGTGAAACAGAAATACGAAATTGTTTCGTTTCCTGTCTCTCTCGTTTCAAATATTTATTTAACGTAAAAATTGTAACAATGCGATACAAATCATACGCATAATAATAATCTGGAAGAATAATACTAATAAATGATCGTATTGATATATTTCTCTCTCCGTGGAGAGAAATGTATGCAACTTGTTCGAATGTTTATTCAAACAATTCTAAGACAACAATCGCAAAGATACGTAGTCTGCAAGCTCCACGATCGTACCATTCCAACTAAGATCCTTTTTCCAAGTAAGGAATTTCACCTCGCGAATAGTATCTTTGCATAAATGGAGAGCCTTTCCTTTCTGTACGTGGAATAGTTTCATTCTTTCGGTTCCACGTTTCTCGTGCTCTTTCCTTTTCATGTTTTCCATCGCTTACCTTCGAACGTTACAAGGAAAATAACAAGTTCGATCCAACACTCGTTTGAATAAACTCAACACTGTAAATACAGTATTCACGGCACACCGAACACCAAACATACGTGAATTATAAGTAAATGATCAACACCGTGGATTTAATCGTAATAAATTCATCGTTCGTTCACCAGTAATTAGAGTATCGCTAGTTGAACCGTCTCTTGAAAGCACTAGCAAGTTGAATAAATACTGAACGCTCGTTACGGATATTAAATTTTATATGCAACATTGTTTCGATCCCTCCTGTTTAATTCCCTTTCCGAAATTTCTTGAGATACCCAATGTTGAGATCTTAGGTACACAGACAGAATAATTCAAAGGAGAAGAACACTGTAATAATAACGACGTATATTTATACAGAATTAAACCAAGGTACACGCTAATAACTCTGAGCCTCTAATTAATGCTTTATACCCTCACGTAATAACACCTTGATTCTCTCAACTTGGTTCTGTGATCTCAACTCTCTTGATCCTCAGTCGAGTTGCATTTCTAAGCCCTCCTACACACATGTCACACATACGTGTCACGTGGCACCATACGTTCAGAATCTATTCACTCTTCTCTCGCGAGTACGATAGTCTTCGAGATCTTAAGGGGGTGCGAAAGAGAATGTTTAATGTGCTAAAACGTGAATAGCATTTCTTTCTTCCGATACGTAGAGTAGCGAAATTTAACAACCACGGGATCATATACTTATCTCGTTTTTAACGAATTACTGAATTTTCCTTACAAAATACTATACAAATTGGTTACCTGAATTATTGTCATTTTTTATTTTATAGCCAAAGTAACTTCTCGAAGTTACATATACATAATCACTTAAGTTCTTGCAATGAACGAATTTTCATACTTGTACACAATCGAGAATTAAACACTCTACTTTGAGACATTTAGATTTTGTTCCTATATATCCGAAAGGATTTACCGCGGCTCCGCGATAACCCCGCCTACACAACCCCCACTTTCTCTCTCCTACCAATCGCATTGTTGCGCTTCCCTCTCCACCGAACATCGACCAATCGCCTCAACACTTCTCAAAGTGTGCAAAACGTCGTGTCAAGGACACTATTAAATTATCATCGTTCAACATATCATTAAGAAAAATGATAATCGACTCGTCTCTGTTATCAAAATCAACGAAAACGATTGTGAAACGAATTCAATTGTGAAATAATACAAAACAAACGCAACGAATACGTTTCGTCTGCGAATCTTGGGAAGTTTCCTGTTTTCATAAGAGAATGCCTTGCGGAAAATTTGGAAATGGAAAAATACAACGAACAACGACGAATAAATAATCGTCGCGAGATACTTGACTGTTCTACGAATAAGTTCACCGCTCGAAATGGGAACGATAAGTAAAATGCTTTGGAAGGTACCATCAATTCTGGCAAAAAGTGTACGTATATTTTTGTCCAGGAATTGTCTGTACCAAAGAAAGAAAGAGTATTTACAGGAATGCGTAGGAACGAGGTATCGTTTACAAAAAACAAGCATCTCAATGGGCAGTGAGAAAAACGGGGAAGTAGACAATCGTGCGACCAGTGGGCGTAAATGCGAGTTCTTCCCATAATCATGCTGCCTTGAATGGTTTTTTCTCGGGCTAACCATCTTTCATCCCAACCATCCTTGATGCCGGAAGCATGTCGTCGTTCATAAGTTGGGGTCGCTACCTTAACTTTCACTTTACCGGGAACTTCTTCACATTTCACGCTGGGACACTTCTACGTTCTTCTCTTGGAAATAATTGATTCGGTATATTGCACTGTTTTTTTCCGGACGTTTGAAAACAAAGTGTACGTATAAAAGAAACACCGTACGATCGTTGAGAGCGCTGAAATTGAATTGCATTTACCCGCTGTGGAATTAAAGTTGATACAATGGAAGGAGAAAAAGAAACGAACACATAATTCAAAGAAAACTCGTCGCGGATGGTTATTACAATATCCAGTATCGGTGAACAATGTTTCTCAGCTGGTAAACCAAAAGAGTTGTTAATCTTAAATATGCTTGGATAATTTTCAATCATTTTTACAAATATTTTCTTCTTCTGTGCCGTATGTGTATGTACTGTTCGCGTGCGAGAAGATTGCATTTGAAGTTTTACACATCCTCTCTCCTGAGAAGATTGAAAGAAAACTCGTAAGAGACGATCATAGTATCCAGTATTAGCGAGAAATATTTCTGAACTAGTAAAATTAGATATTTTGTAAGATTCTCTCTTAATTAACAATAATTCAAAATATTTTTTTCTTATAATGCAAACATACGTAAAGTAAACTCGCGAAGAGATTACATATAGAGTTATGATATACTTTTTCACGCGCCTGACCCGCCATGACACCACTTGCAATCTCTTCGCACGCGTACTGTACATACACACGTTCCAGCAAAATTTGTTCGTTTCAATGATCGAAAGGTGATCCAAGGGATCTAGAAACACCTCTTAACGTAAAAAAAATTCAAAAATTCTTCCTCGTTGAAGTACTCCCTCGTAAGTTGTTAAGTAAATATCTGGCCATTCCAGACATAGAAACGAAACTGTTCGTTCACGGACACAGACGCGCCACTCTCGGTTTCTGTTACACCGAGGAAAAATAGTATCGATCACGGACCCGGTAATGAGATTACGGATTGACCTGCAGGGCCAACAAGATCACGGGAAGGAATTCCTTGTCCGCGACCAGTCGTCCTCGTATTTCCACATAATTGAGACGACTTTCTCGCTTCTCGTCGAAGGTCGTCGGTCCCTCCATTAAGCATTCGTCCTGGCGGTCGCGCAGAAACGAATCCGAAACGAATTTAGCGTCCCGTTTAGCGCTTTTAGAGCCGCTAAAGGCGCCACCCTCTTTAACCACGCGGCAGAACTTTAAAAGGTTCGTTGGTTAAAATTCACGAAGCCTGCTTAAGGCAGCCACGTAACTAGCCGGAGCTAAAGTGTGTTTGGATCTGACAAGCAGGAACGGGTAAACTTTCCTGCAATTTAAAATAATCGATTGATCGCTGGTCTTTGTTTCAGCGCGGAGGACGCGTGCAGAGCAGCGATGGGATCGTCGAGGATCGTCCATGGTGCACCCTTTGCAGATTTGTCCAGTGGTATGTTGAAAAAAACGAATTCGTATAAAATTAGAAAATTGTTTCTAAAAGTCGAGACAGACAACTAAGAATATTCGAACAGTGTAGACGATTTATTGGAAAAAGTTTGGTTGTAGGCTAGGAAATTTTGGTCTCGTGGTCTCAACGATAGTTGAGAAATGTGTTTGAATAGCATCGATCCGACGCGACTTAACATGAAATATATTCAATATTTTGTCTTTAACAATGGGAAAAACTTGTGGAAAGTATGCTCAAAAGAATTGACATCCAGAATTATTTACTACTGTTCCGATAAATATTCTTCTGGATATGTTTCTCATTTTTCTTACCAACCTAATAATTTAAGATGCATGCCAATATCTTTCCAAAGATTTACAATCAACGAAAAGTGTTTGAAAAGTGTTGAAAAATATTTGAGGAATTTTTCGAGACACTACAAGTTTTAAGCAAACAACAAATTTAAGTAACAAATATTTTGAAAAAACACTCTTACGTTAAACAATCGAGGTCACCTTGAATTTTTTTCGAGCAGGATCGTATGTTTCCCTTTCATCGTATTCTACATTTAGGGATACGAGGACAAATTCAAGGGCAAAACACGAAGTGAAATAGGAGGAGATACGCGTTTTGTAGAAGTGACAGATAACGGAAACTTTTTTCTTCCTTGAAACCCTCATAAAGAAGTAGTTCCATACTCGTGAGAGATAAAAAAAACTCAGAGAATGTACAAACCAAATCAAGCGACGTTTATCGAGTGTATTCAACATAAACGATTTGATACGATCATTTGAATTATTTCCGAATAATTTATTTGACTTTTGAGACACTCGTGTCTCCCAATTCACAAAACGATCGAAATGGTTTAAAATGCTAACACTTTGTAAATTATATATCAAATAATTTTTCCTGAGATCCATCTAAGAATTTTAATACCTTCGTATAATTTCTTAATTTTCCTTAACCGTTCAACGAAGTAATTTCACCATTCGTTAAGGAAATAAATCGTGTTCTCGTATTTTATACCCCACATATTTGACGTAAATATTCGAATCTTAAATACGTACGAGAATTCCACAAAACGATGGTATTCGTGTTAAATTTTCGGTTCGAGATTACGAAGCCGTGACTGACGAGACAAAGTGCGTGCATATCTTATACCCTGGCAGATAAGAACTACCGAGGGTGGATAAGAAATGGAATAATGAAATTTCCGTTTGTTTCCTGTCGTTATATTTATAGGGACGCGACTAGTTTATCTCAGAAAAGCACCAGGACTTGTATCTGTGCTATTTATAGCCAACATTGCTGCGATTGACTGAGATTGGCGGCCAAGAATTGGCTTAGAGCTAACAGAGATGTTACGACTTAACAGAGATCGACTGACTTCTTGGCGTTAGAGTATATGCTTATTTACATCTACGTGATCGAATCAACAGAATCATATACGTTCAAATACGTCCAATTTATCAATCTTTTCATTCACCTTCTTCAGAAGTGTCAATATACCATATAAGAAACACAAGGTTTGCAAAATTGCCGAAAAATCTCCATTTACCGAATTACTAAAACCGTAATTAAATTTTTAAAAGTACTTTGCATTCGGAATGAAACGTTCCTCGTGACTGTTTCCTCTTCTTTGTACAATATACGTTGTGTCTTGTTTATACGGATGTTTGTGAAAATGGACTCGGGATATCGACAGTGCATCGGTGGATTTTATTATTCGTCATTTTCGATATGCAATATTTATTTCGCTGGAACAAGTTGGGAAACGAAAATTTGGAAAGTCATTTCACACGTCACGAACCAGACATCGAATTTTCTCATGTTTGGAAATTGTACACGTAATGCACGAGTCGCAAACTGCTTTTACGAAGTTTCCACGCGTAGCTAGTGCGTGGAACTAACTTCGTGCGAGCGAGCGGAAGTAGAACAAAGGTTTTTCTATAAACGTAATCGACGAACGGAACAACTTTGTTCTTTTTAATAACACGATCGAGAAATCGACCGTTTAACGTTCGCCTCGATCCGAACAATTTAATCCACCGTAGATACGGGATGGTTTATTCCGGATGTACCATTTTCTTAAATTTATGCATAGTTACATTTTCTTCGATATGTATATCGGAAGGGTGGCGTGCTTTTGAAATCAGACTAGCATCGATTCTCAAACCGTTCGTTTTTACTAGCCACTGGTATCTCCCTTTTACATATATATGTAACATAATATTTTCCCTGAAAATGGTTAGTGCTCCCTGGATCACCTCCAAAAGTGATACCAATGAATCGAGAAGTGGCGAAATCTCTTTGAATTTGTCATGCATCGACTAGAACGAGCAATCAGAAATTGATTTCGAATTGAACTACATTTTTTCTACAATCCATGTCTCTTTATGAAATAAGATTTCACTGCTCGGGAATTTGTGCGGTGTTTCAAGATTTACCAACGTGCTCGTTAACACGTGAAATGTGTCTTATTTTATCGCGAAAAAACGGAATTTAGAACTTCATTTTTTTTAATTCCCTCCAAATTTTTACTTCATTTCGAATAGGTGAAAATCAGCGACGATGTAATGGTATCGACCACGAGACATAAAGATTACTTACAACCTCGGTTTCCCCTATTACTATATTTCTCATTTCTCCCCTATTTAATATTATTGCTTCTATACCTTCTGAAAAATTGTTACACTTCGTACCAAATTTCGTGTCTGCGCCAATAACCTACTCTCTCGTTATTGTCATATTTGTTTCTCAAAGTGGAAAAAGAGAAACGTCTTTTTAAATTTCCTAGTTAATTTTCTTCTAAACAACTATTCAATTCTACATTTTATATTCTAAAAACTACGTGTCGATTGAAATATAAAACAGATAGTTCAGACTGACGAATAGTCGTTCTTATTATTATTTTGGTACATCATTTAATTCGTACGAATACTGCAATGCATCACTTAATTCGTACGAATAGTTTAAGGCATCACTTAACTCGTACGAATAGTCAGTCGAATACATTGCGTAATTCGTAGAAATAGTCAGTTGAATACATTGCATAATTCGTACAAATAGTCCAATGCATCACTTAATTCGTACGATTAGTCAAATGCATCGCTTAATTCCTACGAATAATCCAATGCATCGCTTAATTCATACGAATAGTCAAATGCATCGCTTAATTCCTACGAATAATCCAATGCATCGTTTAATTTACACAAATAGTCCAATGCATAGTTTATTTCATACGAATGGTCCGATACAGCACTTAACTCGTACGAATATTCAGTCGAATACATTACGTAATTCGTATAAGTAGTCACTAGAACGCACCGCTCAATTCGTATGAATAAAATAACTTTTGAATACCGAAACACCGATTCGTCGTGTACGTGGATTCGTAGCCAGACCTAAAATGCCCTCGAGTCCCTAATTCGCGTCGCAACGATGGCGTATAATATTTCTTATTTGCTAAATGATCGAGCCTCGCGAACATTCACGGTGGACGAGAGGGTATCAATTCGTGAGAGGGGTGAGGGGAGTATAAGATCGAGGCGAAAATTGGCCGGGCATCTCTCGGTGGTGGTTCGTTTTGACGATCGCGACGGAAGGAAGGGTGCCGGACAAGTTACGAGGAGGAGGTTCGATGTCTTCTCGTTTCTGCACGGTCGTAACCGCGACCTTAGCTTTCCTTCGGTATTGGTCGGTTGTGTGCCCGGGTCGATATCGGGCCGCAGGGAAGAGCCCAGCATCCACACGAGCGCCATTCGGCCTCCTACTCTTTTCCACGTGGCCCTCCTCCACCTACCCCTCTGTCGTTTCGTCCCTTTTTCCGTCCCCCTAACCTTACGAGGCTTGAAAGCTGCGAGGAAAAGACGGCTCCGCGCCCTACTCTCGCTCGAGTGTTCCTCTTTGAGAGAAAGGACGCGAGCGTGGCTCGTAACGTGGTCACCTGACATTTGCGCCGACAGGAAACTCCGAACTGGCAAACTCCAGCCCATACCGTCGGAACGAACTACCAGAACCCACTTCGATCCATCGGCGTCGAATGCCTTTCGTTTAACCCTCTTCTCGGGGTCTAGAGCGACCCCCGCGTATCTCGAACTTTTCACCGATTAACCCCGGAGCAACCGGCCTGAAACTTATAACCCGGTTTGGTGAACCCTCCTACAAACTGAGAGTAATTTTTTTTTCAATATTCGTTTCCCTTTCTTCGCGCCGTTGGAATTTTTTTTAACATCGTAGAGGTCGCTCGAACGCGACGCGAAAACGGGTGGAACGCATCGCGCATAATTACCAGTGGTTTTACCCCTCGTTTTGCGGTAGAACGTTATCCATCTATTAACAGTGCACCTGTTCATATTTGTTCGGTTCACGGACAGGTTTCTCCTATTACGAAATTATGGTCGCGCCCCGATAAAGCAGATGAAACGGGCTCTCGATTGATACGTAATAGCTCTCCACTCGATATAAAGGTGTGTAAAATAATTGAGGCAAAATATGTGGAAATTTACCGAATACGGTTGCATTTAATGCGACGAGGTCTAATAAGCGTGACGTGTGTGTACAGTTGTGCAACATTGTCGTAAGGACTTTCAATAGGTTCCTCGTGGAATGCATTCGTACAAAGCATTCGTACACTTTCTGTAAAATATGTAGAATTAACGCGACAATTATATACTACTTAAAATATATAATAGCATGTGCAAGTAGCAGAGCCGAGTAATATCTGGCAATAGTTTCTTCGTTTCATAGTAAATATAAAAAGACTTGTCTCACGGTACAGAATCGAGTAAATGGAAAATTTCAACAATTCGAACAGTTTGACCAATTAAAAATACGAAATCGACTACAGGACGTGTTTTTGAACACATCGATAATTTGGATATTTTATTCACTGGAAGGAGCACTCGCTGTAAATATCAATATTATTCTTTAAAATATGTACGTATATTTGTATAAATAGCTTATATTGCGACTGTGCATCATAATCGGTCCAATAATATCTGAACTTGTTCAATAATCGTATTACGTTATTATACGTAAGCTTATTCTTTGATCGAAAATATTAATACGCTCTTATCGTATTATGTTATATTTTTTATAAATCTTTCTATTTAAAGAAGAAGGTTCTTTCAACGGACAAAAACGTGATCGATGCAAAATTATAATCAACGCTCAAAAAATTATCAAAACGATATTATTTTAAGAACTATACGCGTACATTTAAAATTGTACGGTTAAAATTCTACTTCGAAATTTGAAAAAATAACAAAGTTGTGTAATATTTTCGGGTGCACGAATATCTATTTTTTTTTTCATCGAAAGAACATCCGTTCACGCGGAACAAATATTTTAGAAAATATCGAAGAATATTTTTTTGTTTTTTTTTATTATTCTTCTCTACCAGCGTTCCACGATATTTGAAAATTTATATAATAAAGTTCTATCTCGAGGCCGGCTATGACGCGAACAAAAACATATTGTATCGTTCGGAGAAGAAAAAAACGATAATCTTGATGTCTCGTAACAAACGACATCGAGAACAAATTTGTTCTTATCATCGGGCTCAACCCCTCTGTGCAACTTTTTTCTCGGTTGGTTTTTCGTACGATCGAAACGAGTAGAGATATTCGGTTGCTCGTGTTAAGCGCGACACCCTCTATGTAGGCTGAAAAGATCGGGAAAAACAAAAGCTTCTCGATACAACGTTAATTCGGTGTACCATCGAGTTCTATTCGTTATAAGTTCGACGGTATACATTTATCGAATATTTGACACGATTTCCGTCACCTCCAGTTGGAAATAGATCGACCTTCTAATTTTCTAAATTAGGTGAGCGAAGGTGAGGATAACTGACGCGCTCTACTGTAATGTTAAAACACTTTGTGAGAAGGTTCGCGTACGGATCACAGCGTGAATATGTGACATTTACACCGGCCTTGCCGGACAGGACTCGAGTGAATGAAATTACGCAACTTACAAGCAGAGGTTACAGTATTAATAATTATTCTCCGGCGTCAGTATCGCCCCATGGTGTCGCTGGATCGATCCGAATTCAATATGGAAGCCGGCAAACTTTATTCCGATTTAACAACAAAATTACTTTATTTAGTTTGAAAGATAACGAGTGATCGTGAAAATTTCCAACACGGACTAGATTTAACCATGCAATTTCTTCGTTGTTTATAAAATTTCGTATTCAAAAGGGGACGTCTATGTACAAACGTCTATGCTTACAAATATACGACCGGACTGTTCACACGGTGTATAACGAATTCACACCGGAATTTAATATCAGCTTGAAACTGATATTTCTGTTCGTTCTTTCGTTTGTCTCTCGATTTTATTTCCTCGCATTTTTAGGAACGACCAAGACTCCATGCGGAGAGAAATTTTGTTTCGACGCGATGCATGCTCCCGTTTGATGACTTTCCTTTTGACGGAGAGATTCGAATGATTTCTATGCGCAACTCCGACACGTTGTAAATTTAATACGATAGAATCTCGCGAATGTCACGTACGAGTACTTAACAGTGACCAATTAGTGTTCTGAAGGGCACTGATGACTAGTAACGCTTAATTAAAATTTCAGTCGTCGCGTTTATATCATTCGGAGTCAAGATAATTTGAAACGAGGATCTTCGTGCTTTAACCATCAAATTTAGATGAAAAGTTGGGGAGGTCACGATGAACTCAACACGAAAGTGCAAGTAAAGTGAAGGTTTCGATTTTCTTTTCTCCGCTATATTTTCTATTCCGTAATATATTCTTTATTCTCTGTTCTTTGCTATATTTCCTATTCACTGCTATATTTTCTATTTTCTGCTATGTTTTCTGTTCTCTGCTTTATTTTCTATTCTCTGCTATATATTTTGTTCTCCACTATATTTTCTATTCTCTACTATATTTTCTATTCTCTGCTATATATTTTGTTCTCCACTATATTTTCTATTCTCTACTATATTTTCTATTCTCTACTATATTTTCTATTCTCTGCTATATATTTTGTTCTCCACTATATTTTCTATTCTCTGCTATATATTTTGTTCTCCACTATATTTTCTATTCCCTGCTATATATTTTGTTCTCCACTATATTTTCTATTCCCTGCTATATATTTTGTTCTCCACTATATTTTCTATTCTCTGCTATATATTTTGTTCTCCACTATATTTTCTATTCTCTGCTATACATTTTGTTCTCCACTATATTTTCTATTCTCTGCTCCATATTTTATTCTCTGCTATACAGTTTGTTCCCTACAATATTTTCTATTCTCTGCTATACAGTTTGTTCTCTACAATATTTTCTATTCTCTGCTATACAGTATGTTCTCTACAATATTTTCAATTCTCTGCTATATTTTCTATTCCCCGCCCTTTCTCTGTTTTTAAACGACTGAATTAATGAACCTTGCCCGAGCAAATTAGCGACTCGCCGTAAAGATTAAAAACTATCATGGAAACGTTGGAGTTTCGGGTCGGTTCGCCGCGAATTAATTCGCGGTATCATATTGTAAACTTTGTACAAGTTCCCGTTCCACACGGTGCATTTTGTGTACCGCGTTTTCACCGCTAGATCGGCCCAGGACATTTTTAACGGCGTTCTCGCCGGTGTACGGAAAAAAAAATTTTCATTACTGTTCCGGTTACGCTCGCATTTATACATCATGGTTTTCGGATGGCTGCGCACAAAGTGGGTTGTTCGGTCTAACTCCTATTCCGGTAATTAATTTCTCGACGATTAAGTAACGCCAGGGGTCGTTCAATCTAGCTTCTCGAGTTTCACCGCTATTTCGAGACTTTAATTTATCATCGCCGAGTCGTTTGATGTTTTATGACAAAAAGCTTTGTCAACCGAACCGGAATGGAGAGATATACCGTTCCACTTACCAGAGCAATGATTTATTTCGGTCGTAGCTCCATATATTTTGACACGAAACTGTCATTCCTTGTTAATCAATCCCCTGTCCCCTCCTCGTCACGTTACCCCGATCGATAACCCACCGAAATTCGTTCGTGTCCGCAATTTTCGATCGCGTGCCCCGTGTGTTTAATTCTGTCCCATCGTTTACGCGTACCTCTTACCTACGTAACGTAAAACGATTTCCGCGAGAGTACCAATATCTTTCGGTACTCGTACACTTTCCTGCGACCCGTTTCTCTCGCAAGGGGAACTATTTTTATTCCGTAAAAAAAGGAGTACCATCGAGCTGTAGTACCCTAAAGCGATTGTTCCTGAACGTTTCAATCGTAAAACAATTCCTACTTTCCCTACTAACGCGATGTTAACACGCAACGACGATTAGGAATAAAAGCGAATGTAACACGGAGGTCACCTTTTCGGAAATCATTCGCAACTTGAAATTTCTAGTTTGAACCTCGATTAAAATATCCGAGTGGAAATAAATAACATAGAATACAATCGACTGTACACGTTTCTATTTAAATATTGTCAACTACAGAAAGATGAATTAGTTAACGATGTTTAGGAATTCTATTTCAAAAGCGGAGACACCACGAAAGTCACCTATTTAGAAATTGTTGGAAACTGAAACCTCTCCCTGGACCTCGATTAAAATATCCGAGTGGAAATAAATAACATAGAATACAATCGACTGTACACGTTTCTACTTAAATATTGTCAAGTACAGAAAGATGAATTAGTTAACGATGTTTAGGAATTCTATTTCAAAAGCGGAGACACCACGAAAGTCACCTATTTAGAAATCGTTGGAAACTGAAACCTCTCCCTGGCCCTCGATTAAAATATCCGTGTGGAAATAAATAGCTTTGGATAGGTAAAAATTGATTTTTCGAGAATCATCCATACAGAATACGATCGACCGTATAAATGTCTATTTAAATATAGTCGAGTGCCCGGAAATAAATTAGTCTCCTCGTGTTAAAAAAGCAGAACGTTTAACCTACATACGTGTACAACATTGTTCCGCGAACCGTAAGAAATTGAATCAGGTTCGAAAACTGTCCGATTGAATCCGACACTTCGCGCTTAATTTCACATCTATGTTTTGTATTCCTTATACGTCAACGCGTTCACATCATTCGCATCCGGTTCTGCAAATACAACGTATCGATCGAAACCTATCGTTGACCTTTTTCTATGACATTAAAGTCGAAGCGTGGTCTCCGAGAACGTGGAAGAAAAAATATCGGCGATCTCGGGCGTCAAGTAGACGTCGATTCTACTGCTAAAATAGACTACCTTGGTTTCTCGGCCAAGTCAGTCTGCGTGAAAATTAAGCGTCGTCTGCACATGGACGAAACATCCACTTCGTTTCGAACACTTGGAAGGGAACTACCTAACCCGATTGAATTATCGTGCCTCGAGATGAAGTATCGTATCGATACTTAACATTTACATTCGTAACTCAACTGAGACGAAACAAACGCAGGTAACACAAGCCCGAACTTACAATTGTCGATTGTTCAATGTTAGAAATTTTGTACGGTTAGAATCGATCAATTTTCCAATTAATAAATTTTCCATATTCCGAGAGAATAGAATATAACGAGTACACCGACAGTGGTAATAATTGGACCGAAACAATGATTTGTAAACGAAAATAATTGGACATTTTGAAAAATAACTTTACCTCTTAATTATCGGGAAAGTAATTTTTCCAACGGTTTCATCGAGAAATCGACGATGTTCGTTCGATTCGCTAACGGTACCAGTTTTAATTGAGACCGCAGAATTCGAGAAAAGAGTTAAAGGATTCGGTTTTCGAAAAACAAAAATCGCCAGATCCGCCACGTGAAAAATAATTAAAAACATTCCAACGGTTATTTCGTTAGAAGTCCGTTCCAAGTTATTCGAATAATCTTCAATCCTGATTATCGACTATGTCGTTGTTGAGATTCGATGCTACAGGATGTGTCAACAAGCACGTATTGCTAATACCAATGATAACTTACTTCGATATCTCTCCGATATCTCGATACAATGCCTAGAAATTGATATATATCTGTATTCAGGAGTACGTCATTGTATTGGTACTATCATTAGTGGAAATAATGAGTAACGGTGTATTTGACGGACTAACAAAAGAAGAACTCGACCACCCATTTCTTTGATATTCACATGCTTTTGTACAATAACAAAATATAAGTCCCTCTTGGAATGTATGGAACATTAGATATACGGATACTCGATAATTTTGAAGTTACGCGTAATTGAAATTCGACATATCTAGGATCGTACGATGTGTATATTAATTAACCAATTGTCGCAAATGTAAAATCAAATTTCCACAAAAATTCCACGGAAATCAGTATTAAAAATAATGAAAGAAAAAGTAACACAACCACGAGACTTTATACTGCTTGCAGTACTTACCATTTGAATATTTGCAATGGTTATCAGTCTTCTATGATACTGCAAAAGCACGTTAAAAATTAAGGGTCCCTCCTTTATAAATTTCTCCGATTTAGATCCATCTTGCAAAGCTCGACACTAACCGAAAGTCCACAAAGTGCATAGTAAATTTCAAAGTCCTCCGGCATATAAACGACTCGGCTCTAAAATACGTCAAGTGAATTCTGAATCGCAAAAATAGTGAGGAAGTCACGTTCCTATCGTGCACGCGGTCCATTCTGAAAACCTCGAAGCCAGCAACGTATTCACCTATGGTCCACCACGTGCTAAGTAGATTTCTGATGGACCGAAAAGTGCCAAAGCAACGGAGCACACGAATCCTGAATCTCGAAAACAGAGGGGAAGTCACGTTCGTATAGCAAACTCACCTCGTGTTACAACACTAGAAATATATTTATAAGTTTTGAGTACGTTTTTGAATTTTCAAAAATAAAAAAAGACTAAATTGTATTTTGTGCAGAAATTCAAAATCTTGAAAATAATGACTGAGTTCTTATCGTGAACCCAGTCCATCCTAGAAGCCTCAACAGTAAGAATACATCCATAAGTTTTGAGTACATTTTTGAGTTTTCCAAAATAAAAAAAACACTAAATTGTATGGTGTCGCAGAAATTATGTATCTTGAAAATAATGAGTAAGTCACGTTTCTATCATGAACCCAGTCCATTCTAGAAACATCAACACTAAGAATACATCGACAAGTTTTAAATATATTTTTTCAGTTTTTCGAAACAAAAAGTACTAAATTGTATAGTGTCGTAGAAATTCTAAATCTTGAAAATATTGAAAAAGTCACGTTCGTCTCGCAAATCTGGTCCATTTTGGGCACCGCGACACCAGCAACACATTTGTCTATGGAACACCGGAAAAATGAATAAATTGAAGAATACGTCGAACGAATTTTAAATCTCGAAAACAGCGACAAGGTCGCGTTCCTATCGTAAACCGAGTCCATCCAGTAAATCTCGCGACACATTCGTCTACGGTGCACCGCGAGATCGAATAAATTCTAAAATACGTCAAATGAATGTTGAATCTCTGAAACAGTGACTGGGTCACGTTTCTGTCGTGCACCCGGTCCATTCTGGAAACCTTGATATCGGTAACATATTCATTTACGGCCCACCAAGTGCTAAGTAGATTTCAGAGTTTTCCGTGTATATAGACAACTGGACTGAAAAGTAGCAAAGCAACCGAGCACACGAATTCTGAATCTCGAAAACAGAGAGGAAGTCACGTTCGTATCACGAACTTGCCCCGTCCTACAAACCTCGACAATAGAAATACATCTACGAGTTTTAAACGCGTTTCAACATTTTTCAAACCGCAAAATTGTTTAGCATCGAAACAAACACTCTGAACCCCAAAAATAGCGACCAAGTCACGTTCCTATTACGAATCGAAACCATCGTGCAAATATTGACGCCACGCGTCATAAATAAATAATGAATTGTAAAATGTATGAAACGAATTCAAATTCTCAAAAATAATTAAAAAGTCAGATTCCTGGAAACGGTTAAATCTCAACGCTAGGAATAGAAATCATAAGTTCGAATCCCTTTTGAAGATTCTCCAATGCGAAAACAATTGTACAGCGTCGCGCGAATATTAAATTTCGAAAATAGTGACAAGGAGTCGTTTCTTTCTGTTACGAGTGGGAAAATTGTTACCCTAGCGATAGATTCGCCACGATTCGTCAAACGTTGAGCAAACTAGAGAGTTTTCCTCGTAGATTGACGACTGGACTGAAAAGTGTCGAAGCAACGGGACACGTGAATTCTGATTCACGAAAATCAGAAGGGAGTCACGTTCGTATCGCGAAACCGTTTCGTGCTACAAACCTCAATACCAGCAATACGTTCATCGACAGGTAGCCGGCAGTCTGTTGCATCGATCCGAGCTAATGTACTCCAAACAGCCTAGCTTAATGACTCGCGATCCTGAAAAATGGTGGCGGCGCGACGTCGCGAGCTCGTTTAAAAACTATCGGAAAGCGATCGGTTTCCTCGTGGCGCGCGATTCGATTTCCCGTACAGGAGCGCCAAAATCGACGAATTTTTACTCCCGACGATTCCACGACGTCTATCGATCCGTATTCGCTCGCTTTCGAGAACACGTCCGTCGGGGGTGATTTTACTATTTTTTTTCTCTCTCTCTCACCCCTCGCCTCGCTGGAAAATCGACCACGTGGACGAAATGAATTCGAGAGGGTAGAGAAAGAACTCGCGACGGAAGCACTGTTCTCGATCAGCTTCCGGATGCTTTCGTTGATCAAATCGGTGGTTTGCAAATTTTTTTTGGGAGGGGGAGTCAACCTCCTTCGCGAACGCCGTATTAATTTTGTACGATTTACCCCAGCTGAGGGAATGAATTTCTTTGTCTTTTAATTATTGTACGTAGAGTTTTAGAAACATTGTTTTCCACTCGAATAATTTGAGGAATATAGTTCGCTCGAATAATTTTCAACGTATTGTGAGTTTAGAAATATTTTTTACTCGAATAATTTTGGAAATATTGTCGTTCACTTCGATAATTTTAGAAATATTGTCGTTCACTTCAATAATTTTACAAGTATTATTTACTTAGATAATGTTTGAAATATTATCGTTTACGAATAATTTTTGAAATATCATTATTTACACGAAATATTTACCAATATTTGCATCACCGATGACCCCCATGATGATCACGATGATCCCCTAACGTATTGAGAAAAAAAATCTTGCACCTGAGAATTTATAAAAATCCTGCAACCCTCTATTTGAATTGTTTCGAGATTGAATTGATCGATGGAATTTTTCACGGCGATAAATCGAGTGTATCTTTTATTTTGAGAGTGACAGACAATTGGTCATCGTTTATTTATTTATTGTACCTGCAAGCACCGTGTATATTTTGATCGATTCAAAATCAAGTCGATCGTAGCCATTTTGATCGATTGAATTTTCGACGACGATAAATACAGTGCAATATTTAGTTTTAAACCGACAATTGCATCTAACAGTTTTCAAGACCGACAATTGGTCATCGTTTATTCATTATATGAATAAACATTATGTAGATTTTAATTAATTCAAAATTAAATTGATTTTATTCAATTCGATTCATTGTCTCTTTTACGGTGGAAATCCACTGTATTTTGTATTTTTAGATCGCTACTTAGTCATTGTTTGTTAATTATATCGACATACTTTTGAATTCATGTTTAAAAGTTTATCATTACTATCGCTCGATGCAATTTATGCACATAGGTACTCGTGAGACTGAGAGGATTGAACTCCTCTGCACGATTTTCGATTTTGCGATATATTTTTAAATCGAATCGCTGAGTCAAAGAATAATACAAGTCCTGAAACCACATTTTCAGATATTTAAAAAAACAACCTTGAAACTCGAGAGACTACGTAAGACACGAGTATAGAGTTCTTCTTCTGTATTGTCATTTTTTATCTCAACGTGTAGTTTTGTGCATTTTACATACAATTTCGAAATTATTTAAAAATGGCTAATTTTGAACTTGTTATTCGACTCATCGAAGACAGATATTTTGTATATTTTTCCTTGGTTTGAACACGACGCTTTTTAAACCTCACAAACGGTCACCGTGGGAGAATCTGAATGCGTGAAATGCAAACAATTTTGCATAGATAAATATTTATCGACTACTTCATTCGCATTTATTTATGCAACACGAGAAAATATTTAACAACAGTTAGTGATGAGTGTTCATTGATCCGTGTGTATTTATACATCAGTTTCCACACGACCCATGTTTATAAATATTATATGATAATGTGGCAAGCGGATGTATAAGAAGCCACGGGGAAAATTGAAAAACGAGATTATTTCAGAGTATTCGTTTATCGTTTGCTAATATCTGGAATACCATGAAAGTTTTCCAAACTTTAGTAAAAAGAACCGATACTAAAATAATAATTTGCTGCTACGTATTGCTTCGAAATATCCAAGAATAGGTGAATAATCATTAATAATGCATACAAAGAATTTACTTAATTAAATTTTGAATTTTTCTAAAAGGGACAGATACATAAAGAAACGAAGATGATGTATCCTCGTATTGGACAACACATAGCAAACTGATTTTTTATGGCAATATAAAATCGATAACCCTAGTATAGATTTCAAATTTTTATTCGTCTATTGTGAAATAATTAATTCCATAATTCAAATTCTAATTTTTTATCTAACGAGTAACCGGTACAAAGTCGTTTATCGTTTATTTCTTATTTGAAACTTTTTTCTGGTATAGAAGTATACGTATGTATATAGGAATTACGTCAAAAAGTATTTAATCGAAATACGTATGCGTACAAGAGGTGAAGCGTAGTTAAAAACGCTGTTATCGAACCCAATCACAAATTTCGTAAAATTGAAAATTTCTAATACCTTAATTTTTGTTAACAAGCATTCCCAACCGCGGTATAGAAGCAAGGCGAAAGAAAAACGTTTCCCACACTGACGTTTTTAACGATCATGCGGTCCAACGTAATTACGCTAATATTTGTTACAAACTGTCCTCGAGAATTTCACATAAAACCGTGGTAATTTCACGGGAGCTTATCTTCTTGTTTTTCAGTAATTACTGTTCCACGGAACACTGATCGATTGCACCTTGGGGGCCAATTACAATAGCCTATCGAATTCGGTGAGCCTACCGATGAATAAAAAGATCGACTCGCCCCAAAATCTGATAGAAGATAGTTGCTATTACGCTGATAAGCACCGAAATCGAAACTAACAATTATCGTAACAAATATAGTCCAGGCAAACGTGGTTTGCTTTCTATAAATTTTTCAATTCTTCATTTTCGGTCCTCTTCGGTCTAGCAGTAATATATTTCTTTATATATATACAAAATAAAGAAATAATTGAATCAATAGTTGATATTTCAAATAGTTTATTCGATGTAAGAAGAATCGAATTGACTTAAATCGACCCTCCCTTAAAGAGGGTGCTCGCAATCGATAGCCTTGTGAGAGTATTAATTCTTCGAAATGGGATAAAATAATAAAATGTAAAGTGTAAAAATTGAATCGTCGAATCGTAAAATTTTCACTGTATCGGTACGGTAAAACGTGAAAATTAATATACGTTACAATTATACGGGATAATAGATACCGTAGGATAATAGAATTTTAACTGTGTAGCATAATAGAAACCGTAGTTTATCAAAATACGCATAGTGATTGCGCGGGAGAGTTCGGAAGATTGAAAATTATTATGCAATATTCCGTATTCTTCTTCGACATTGTCAAAGTATTCATCAATGCAAATCTGTATGCGTATGTATTTTGTTAAGCAATTATTAATTCTAGTAAAATTCTAGCTAGGATTAGAATACAAGAGAGTTATACTTAAATTTGTATTCTTTTCTCTTATTATAGTAAATAAAATTATTAAATTATTAGTAAATATAAAAATTATATGCTAGAAAATATTCCTATTCGTAAAATAGACTTTGCAAAGTAGATATTCTACCCGACACTTCGAACAGCTACCTTATTTACAACTAATTATTTCAGGAACACCACTTAATAATGTAAAGCTTTAATATAAACACCCTCGTAGTATCTTTAATAATAACACGAAAATGATGGAGTATTCTGTTAACATTTAAGGGAAATTAACGTCGCTTGTAAGATACCTTATCATTTAATTTTATTCCTCCGCTCTCCTTTAATTCACTTTGGAATATTCTCCCAGTGCATTTCCAGCGCATAGTGAAATTTTTCCCGCCATTTGATTGCATCATTATTTAAAAAGGAAACGTCCTTTGATACTCCTCGTTGTTTGTAATTATAAACACGAAACTCGTCGATTTGTTAGACTTCTCAGTTTGTTGGACTATCATTGAAAACCAAGAAAAAGTTTTTTAAGCTTCGTTCAGTAAATATTTCGCATAAAGGGTGAATTAACTCGATTTACTCGATTAAAGGGGTTAATGCAAGTGAAGTTTATAAACTGTTCCGAGAGAAATTTTTAACAAGTGACCACGTCGATTAACCATAAATGTTTCGAACTCGAAGAATCTCTCGGTTATTTACAACCGAGAAGGCTGTCAAACTTTCAACTGTCACGGTTGAAAAGCTGACGAATAATGCAGACGCTGTATCACGAAAAATAAATATTAGTCAAAAAGTTCGCGTTTTTGTAATAGCCGAACGTCTCATTTAAATTTAAAAATACAGAGAAACATATATAACTAAAAAGGTTCATAATGTTACCTAGAAAGTATTTTGTACTGTCATAAATATTCGTCTAGTCGCTAATGACCTCGGTAGTTGATGCAATTTTTAAAATTATTCGAAAAGAAAAGAAAATTTCCATAGACTAAATTTGAAATCGATTTCTTTTGTTATGGATCAATATACTTTGGTTCGTATCTTGTAGGACGTATTTGGATGAATTTATTCATTTTCGATGACAGGACTATAAAACGACCCTAAATTTCAAAAATTTCTCTAAAAATCATAAAATATTTATCGACAACCTCCAAACATTATCGTAGGCGACTAATAGCAAGGAAGCGTCTTGTAAAGATAAAAGGTGGTATAATATCATACAACATATATGCAGTACTAATTACCTTACACGGAGAGATTCCCAGGTGTAATACTGATTTTTTAATGGTACCTTGCACAGTAAAAGGGTTCGAGATACCGGAGGTAGTAATAATTATATACGATTTTACAAGCGGACGCAACAATTTTTGTACTTTACTTTTTATTTCCTCACGTTTTTTTTTTTTTTTTTGTTTAATTACACGAATATTTTACTATTCTTATTGAAATTTTAAACTGAACTTTTTCAACTTTTCAATTTACACTTACAGAAGTTTTCTTATTAAATTTGTATCATTAGATCAAACGTCGTGTTACCAACCATGCCTAAATTCGTCCTAATATCAACTATAAAGTGTAATACCATTAGGAAAAAATTAGGTGCCCTGATTAACTTTAGAAAAGGTAATTTTAAATAAAATACAATTTTTTTGCACCTTTGAAATTATCAAAATTTTATAAATACCTAATTTTGAGTAAAATACAATTTTTTGCACCTTTGAAATTATCCAAATTTTATAAATTCCCATACGACGAATTTTTCGGTATTTTCAAAATTCAAAATAAATATTTTATCGTTGCACTTCACGTGATTCGACCTGTATAAAATACTCGTAGTTTTACAGCGTATAATTACAATACTCGTTGCTTTGTCGGTTCTTTGATCTTTAACGATCAATTGTCCAATAAGAAATGAAATGCTTTCTGACTATTTCGTAGAAGTAGAACTAATTTTAAAAGGCTATCGATAGCGACGTGCCAAACAGCCGGAATTGTTAAGAAAAATAAGAAGTTGGCGAAAGGGTGTGCGGTCTGCCAGGTCGAACGATAAATCCTTATCAGTTTTCGACATGCCGTAGCTGGCGATATAATAAATAAAACGAACAAAGAAGACCTCCCGCCGGCTCCAATGGCGAACCTACTGCGGACCAATAAATATTTTCCGCACGGTCATCGTATAAAGTATATAATGGTACCGCGGCCAGTAATATCTGCGCTTCTTGAGGTTTTAATGAACATTGGGTGCATAAATTTAGAGACTCATGAATATTATCGTGACTCCTCTTACGTCACGAGTTCACCGAAAATAATGAAAAAAAATAGGAGTTCGTTATGTAAATTTTTCAGAAAAGGAAACTTTCGAGGTTCCACGTGAATACGACTTCCCGTGAATTTTATAATTAAGGTGTCTTTACGACGTGTTGGTTAATCACATTCGCGTCTTCGAGTACATTGCGATGTAATTTTTTTAACATCGATGCTAAATCCACGAAAAGAAAATAATTGAGTTACTTTCTCTCGTCAAAGAAAAGATATTCAATTTTCATCGAACTCTGATAACTTTCGAGGAAAGGAAATATTTACTTCTTAATTCCATACTTTATTTTTAGATAATTCTTGACGACTAGACGATAATACTATTATACTTTCTTACGTGAGATAATAAACGACTTAAGTAATTTCAAAATTTGTACGTTCTTAAAGAACAGCAAAATTCGTCCAAAGAAGAAATTTGTTAAAATACAGAATATGTGAATAATTACGTAAACAGGATATATTTTTACATCATCGAAAGTAGAGACGTTATTTTAGGTACTAAACTGTGAAAATTTCGCTTAGACAGGGTTTCTTAAGAAGTCGGGGTCAAACTTCAGGAGCATGTGGTACTCGTTGGAACAAGCACGAAAGTCTAAGGTGCTTTTATCCATAAAGTATAAACTATTACTTAAAGAAGTAAAGCGAGGAATAACCTTACACGTGCCCAGACACCATAATACTAAAGTACAATAGTTTTTCCTTTATTATTGCTGAATGACATGTTTTATACACAACTACGTACCACTACAGTATATTATATTTCCTCTCCTCGATTTAACGACTTGCTCCGTAAGTTGCAGGTAGACGTGCAATAAAGTTTTTCACGATGCTAAAGGCTCATAATTTCAAACATTGTCTAACTCCGAAACTAATGTTATCCTGACTCATCTTTACGATGAATGCAACATGCTCTTGTAGCTTGACTCTAACTTCCAATGTAGACATTGATAATTGACAATATGTATATATTAAAAATATAATTTAGAGTCTTCCATACACTTGTAGGCTCATAATTTATAACACCTTCTAACCCCAAAACTAACGATATTTGGATTCATATTAATCCAAGTTCTTCGTTTTCACAAATATTACGTGCCCTTGAAATTTTACCCGAACTTCCAAATACAATTGAGAAACCCAAAATTAATGATATTTGGACTCGTATTTACCCAAACTCTTCATTTTCGCTACTACGTGCCCTTGAAATTTTACCCAAACTTCCAACACAGCGATACAGAGAAATTGAAATCAATATGTACACCTATCGAGAACGTAACGTACCAAATTCGAAGCTCGTACGAAACATCGATCACGGTCCCTCCGCTTTCGCAAATAACAAATTCGAGCGATTCGAGCTATCATTGACACCACCGACGAAACCCACGCACGGTGATTACGTATCACGACAAAAGCACGCGGTCACTTTGTTCGCAACATCGGATATTGTGTAACACGTGCAAGGAACAGATTGCCCTTGTAAAGGGCCGAAGTTCCCACAGTGGCCGTGATCGTCTTTGTTGCTTGATAACTGGCGCCCGATCTCGTGCCCGGAGTGGTCTATCGCGCATTATTAAAAAAGAGATGATCAACTGCTCGAGTGGATGCTCCTCGATAACACAACACCGGGGCTCGATAGCTATCTTTAATTCACGGAAAATGAGGCGCGCCGTGTCGGAGAGAAAAAAAAAAAGGCTCGACGAAGTCGAGTGTCGTTCGACGGTTGAAGTTTCCCCTCCCTGCCCCCGATACGGTTTCGAAAAGGGACCGATACCTTCAAAGGTGTATTCCTCGACACCGGTTACCTCGTTCCTCTCTCTCTTGGAAAAAAAAACATACATCCGTCCACGATCGCGAGTACGATCCGAATGTATCCGGAGAATATAGAAACTACAGAGGGAAAAGGAAGTGGATCGAGAGCGAACCGAACTTATTAATTTTTCCAGTATACCCTTTTCCTCCATTTTTCTTGCGGATCGTTCTCTTTTACCCCTCCACGGCGCGCCTTCAGTTCCTCCCCTCCCCTGCACACACTCTTGTTCCGGTTTTATTGCTTTTGGCGTTAAAAATTCGCTCGACCTCGTTCCGGCGTGCGTAACATCCCGTGATACGAATCTAACGGGGACACGTGGAGAGCCGACAGCATCGGTGGGATCATTATGCAAACATATGCTAACGTCAACCGGAACCATGACGGACAGAAAATGTAAGAATATTTTTCCGCGTTCCGGGTCCAGATGCACGGAATCGACTCGCGACCCACGATGCAATCGATGCTCTCGTTCAAATACACGGATTCGAATCTCCGTGTTTCGCTATTAAAATTCCCCGTAAGCGAGCCTCGAACGTAAGCCACACCGGCTTGAAAAAGATCTGCTACTCGCGAGTTGAATTTTTAGACTTTATTGTTGTCGTGTTGCTTGTTCGAGATTTAAGGACAAAATTTCGACACGTTTTCCGAGATTAGTCCCGTTTCGAATGGAAAAGTGAAGTATCTGTGTGCTTTTTTTTTTGTCTACAGTGTTAGGCGAGAAGATTGCATTTTGTGTCATTTTATGTGGCGCGAACAGTACGGTTTACTTTTTTTTGTGAAAGGGGAAAATAGTTGATTTTTTAAAGCACACTGGCTCGAAGAAGGTCTGATAAGCTCGAGTAGAATTTATAGACGACTTTATTGTTATAGTGTTTCTTGTTCGAGGTTTAAGGAAAAAATATCGACGTTTTCCGAGATTAGTCTCTTTTGAATGGAAATAGAAAGTATCTGTGTGTTTTTGTTTTTTGCCTATAGTGTAATGCGAGAAATTGTGCACATTTTTATCCCCTCTCAATATTTAAAAATAAAAATAATTTGTCACCGTATTACGCGGTAATTCTTGCAGAGTTTTACGAATTATAGTTTAATGAAAAAGAGGCTTTGCACACCCAATGTAATAATTTTTATGAAAAATTTCATTAAGCTCTGTAAAGACTGTTTTTATCAAAATTCCGATACATTACCACGGCGATGTGTTTAAATAAAATTTATTGAAACATTTCGCGGAATTATTTTAACGTAATTATTGGCAGATGCGTTTACGTCGTTTCACCGAAACGCGTGTCGCATTGAAATCACATTACTCAATTATCGACGATACGTATAACGTTACAAAATATTATAAAATATTGCTCCGCGATAGATATTAAAAGGCGGCGTAATCTGACCTACATTTCTCGGTGCTCGTGACACGAAAACATTTTGCAAACTCTAAAAGCAAAGTGCAGTTTCAAACGCGGAAATAGAATTTTCAAAATTTTTAATGAAACGGACCGGCTCGGTTCACTCCGACCCTGTACATTTTAAAGAGACACATTTCGATGCCAGTGAAAGTGCAATCGACGTTTTTTTTTTTTTTTCCCCCTCCCCCTCTATTCGCCGAAAACGGGACTTCGAAACATTCGTTTATTTACATCGAAGTGTAATGTTTGAAAAATTTCAACGTCGAACGCATTGTCCGCTCGACGTGTCATAAATAACAACCGAAATGCAACCAAAAGAGACAAATCGTTCGAATCTTTGCATTCACGAGCAAACAGTCATCGCGGTGGAAGCATTCGTGTTTACCTTTTGACATAAATCGAACTAAAATATGTGCACGGAAATGAAGCTAAATTTAATCGAATTGTACATTTTTCGTTAAAAGTATCGCGCGAAAATATTCCCGGTGAGAGCCGTCGTTTTGCATAAATTTGCCCACAACCGGGTACACGTGTTCGTCGTTCGTTAACCAGCGAACGAAACAGAATTATAAACAACCGATTCGAAATAATTCCACGGTTATTGAATTCCATCACCGATTGATATCGAATTATTTATTTATTATTAACAAAACTCTAACGGAAAGATTGCAATTTAACACGGTTCGCTGTTCGAATCGGCTCGGTTGCAATTTACTGCACATTGCACCTCGTTCGTTCGTTCGCATACTTCACTTATACTCCTTAACCATCTAAGCTGCTCTTTACGTCCTTCTTCAAAATTTTATCTACTCGTAAACCTATTTGCTCCGTCTGGAAAAAATTCCCTTATGGTACGTTCACCTGTACAAGCTTCTTCCTCTTTCGCGATTTATTCGGGGACTGCACTTTCTATTCTCCTCCTAATATCCGCATCTCTTTATTCCTTACTTAAACGTTCATTGACGGGAACTTGTATTGCTCGATCGTCTATTTTTACACATTCAATATTAACACCTTTTTCAAAATTTTATTCCCTCGTAAACCCATTTTCTTTTGTCCCGGAAAACTCCCTCGCATTTTCCCGTATTACCTGCTCGGGGGTTTATTTGCAGAAACGGAATATTTGTTACAAAAGGGCTGAGAAAGCTCGGTGTGTTGCCTCAACCCCAAAGTGGTTCGCGTGCAGGATTAATTTACATGATCGTAAAGCCCACTCGCCGTTTCGTGACGCAAAACGCCGCAGATTGGCTGCGAGAAACTCGACAAATTAGATGGCGAAACCTGGGGACCCATAAAATTCTCGCGGTACCGCGGTACAGAGGGAAACACGGAACACAAGACGTAAAACACACCCCCCGACGTTGCCCACGCTCAAAGGAAACGCAAACGAAATCGGATCGCTTACCGCGACTAGATGCTCCACGTGACGCGAGAAACGTTTGCACGGCTTAATCCTTTGTCGTCCTGCACTTGCTCGTCGCGAGTCAGTCGGTTCGTGTTAATTTCGAAGGATTATACTGGGCGAACCGTACGAAACGCGCAGAGTGCAAATTGCAACCTGTTTTCTCAGAAATTAACGAACATACCGACGCTGAATTTTTTTTTCAACGAAAGCTGCTAACGATTTTGAAGGATTGTACAGGGTGAATCGTACGAAACGTGTACAGGGTGTGAATTATAAGCTGTTTTCTCAGAAATTAACGAAGGTACCGACGCTGAATTTTTTTTTCAACGAAAGCTGCTAACGATTTTGAAGGATTGTACAGGGTGAATCGTACGAAACGTGTATAGGGTGTGAATTATAAGCTGTTTTCTCAGAAATTAACGAAGGTACCGACGCTGAATTTTTTTTTCAACGAAAGCTGCTAACGATTTTGAAGGATTGTACAGGGTGACTCGTACGAAACGTGTACAGGGTGCAAATTGCAAGCTGGTTTCTCAGAAATTAACGAAGATACTGATCCTGAATTTTTTTTAACGAAAGCTGGTAACAATTTTGTTTACTCGTGCAAAACAAGTTGTTTTCTCAAAAATTGAGGAAAATAGTTCTGTCAGAAACTAGCGAAGATATTGAATTCATTTTTTGAATTTATGTTTGAAAAGAAAAAAGAAGAATCTGATGAAATTATAAAAAAAAAATGAAATCGATATCTTCATTAATTTCACAGAAAACAGAGAGTAACTTGTAACACATTATATGGGTCATCCTGTACACCAGTTTCGTACAAAGAAACTCGAATAAATTGGAGAATCTCCTTTCAAGCTTTACCACAGATTTCCAATATTCTGCGATATTTGCGCAATGCAAATAAAATATTTAAAAATGGTATTAATTCGATGTAAAAATAATAGGTGGAATACACTAACCGTCTATTAATTAATTAATATGTATTAACCCTAGTATATTTTGTAAAGATTGAAAAACTACATCGATAGATTCGATCAAAATTATAGTCTCCTGTTTAAGAGAAAAGTGCAATTGCACTTTTCGCGTGCACCAATGTATAAGAATGCATCGAACTATTTCCAGATTAAACAGAGCCAAGACACTCGCACGGAGATTCTTCCAGTTTTAATAATTAATCATTTTTCATGGAATAAAGAAAAAATGAAGACGAGTTGTCCCTCCTGAAGTAAATATTCATTCAATTAACATATTCGTCACCGCGTGTCACTCAAACGTGACACTGATGATTTCCTATTTTATATCCAGACGAACAAATAAATTATAAACTATCAGTGCCGCGCCCGTCTCGTTATTCAGAATAGTCGGTTGGTCTTTGATACATTTTATTCGTACACGGTTAAAAGCATGCACTGCATTAACCTTAAAACGTTTTTTTCCGTTCGACCGTATACTCAAAGTCTTCGGCTAAAAAATGTTCCGAATGCACAAAACCTGTTTTATATTTGCAGTGCACCAAGAAAACGGAGAAAATTATCATAACCATTGTTATGATAATTCTAATCACAAAAAAAAACAATACCTCAAAAGGACGAAAAGAAACCTATGGAAAATCGCCATAGTGTTCTTGAATACTTTTTCAAATATAATACGTTACGAATATGCAAAGAAACCGATCAAGAATTTCCATAATATTAAATAATACCGCTGCAAATAAAATAAACTACGAAGGCGAAAAAAAACCAGTGGAAAATCGCCATAATATTAAATAATACCGCTGCAAATAAAATAAATTACGAAAACGAAAAGAAACCGATCAAGAATCCCCATAATATTAAATAATACCGCTGCAATTAAAATAAATCACGAAGACGAAAAGAAACCGATCAAGAATCTCCATAATATTAAATAATACCGCTGCAATTAAAATAAATTACGAAGACGAAAAGAAACCGATGGAAAATCACCGTACACTTAATTAATACCGTTATAGATGCAATGCGTTACAAAGACGAGAAGAAACCGATGGAAAATCGGCATACTGTTAAACACAATACCGTTGCAAATGTAGCGTGATCTCTGGCGAACGGTTTTCCAACCGATCGGAGGTAGCAAACGTGTTAACGCCCAATCCAGTTTGTCGCCGAAACAAAGTCAGCCAACCGAACGGATCCTCGAAAGCGCATCGAGGAGAACCATCGCGAATCTCCGAAGTCGATCGATATACCTATATATAAATCATGCATCGAACTCAAATATCAAGAGCGACACGATGTCGAAGAGAGAGGAAGAGAGAGAGAGAGAGAGTGTGGTAGGGGGTAGCACCGGGTTAATATTCAAACTTTCAAGCTGACCGGCTGCAGCCGGAGAAGATGACACGACAGGGGTAAGGGGGAGCGTAGGAGGTACTCCTGGCGTTGGACAATAGTGTTAACAGGTCTCTAATCAAACAAGCTCGGCTGGAAGCCCAGAAGCTGGGACGAGGCAAAGCAAGGCAAAGCCTTGGACACCGTTTGCCCCGGTGGGCGAGGCCTGTTGACATTCGTACACTCCCCTGCTCACTGCTAGATAGGCGAAGGACACTCAGTGCCGGCCAACTCGTCAAACGGAACATCTACGCGGTGTTACCAACTGAAATTTTCTTCCACGGGTCGCAACACGCTCGAGAACTCACTCCGGAACCTCGCTACCTGTTAGGTGCTCATTGTTGGTTCTAAGATCTATCGAGCTTCATGTGTTTGCGCAACGTGTGCCCGCTAAGAATTTCAATGTTCGAAGGATCATCTTCTCAGTGGAAGGAATTAGTTAATTGAACTAAATGGTGTAACACTATACTTCAATGCTAACATATCTTCGATGAGTCAAACTGTTTCAAAAATTTAACCTCAGGGTTACTCGGTTAGATGTATCTAAGGGAGTTGCAAAATGATGGGATAGAGTCCAATGTGCCAACTAATCTGACTCGAAACGAATTGTATGGAACAAGTAACTCGACTCAATCGAAATGTTAATTTAAATCGGCTCAAATTGAAATGACAACTTGTATAGACCCAACTTGAAGTGGCAGCTTGAATCGACTCAAGTCGAAATGGCAACTTGAATCAACTCAGGTCAAAATAGCAACTTGAATCGACTCAAATCGTAATACCAACTAATGAAGGACAGTAATTGATCAGTGACGTCACCTCAGTCCTTACCACCCTTCCAAATAAACAATGGGGGGCTACGAGCGAACGAATCACTATCCCAAGATACCATCAGAGCTGATCAAAGGTCCACCAGGATTGGGCCTTGGAAGAAGCTGTTGCAACACTGAACGAGTGTCCAAAGTGCACAAACCTGGTCTGAAAATTCCAGGACAAGTACCTACCATGTGCTTCAAGCTGGAAAAAATTAAATTTTTGCAATTATCGGTGACTGGTCCACTCTGCACTTAAACCTTTCCGTTAGGTCCAATGCACACAGGTACACCGTAAAGCTACAGTCCGTTCGTAGCTCCCGTGACAGGGAAATCGTCGAAATTCGCGACAAGACATCCCGAACGAGCCTGAAGGCAGCTGCGCGCTCGATGGCGTAATTGTGTGTGCGCAGGGTACTCCGTGGTACGACCAGCGACGACCGAAACGAAAAAATTTGCGAAGCACCTGTTGAAGGAGTATATAAAGTGGAACATTGAAGAGTATCTACTTTACCAACGGATTCAAGGAGGATCAGAAGGGGTACCGGGGGCCAGAAGTCGCGGTTTATTTTCCATTGCTCCCTCTGTATATATATATACATATATATATATGAAGTAGAATGTCCGAGACAATTGGGGTTGGTCGCGTTTTTGTACAGTTCGACGAAGCGAAACGGGTAAGGTGAAGCGGGAACTGTTTATTCGAGGGGTCTGCTACGGGAGTTCTGAGTTAGAAACGAGTTCTTTTGAACTTTACGAAAGTTCGGAGCCTCCGAAGCATAATTGGGACTTTGAACCGAACTTTTCGTGTATTCTCTAACAACGTACGCGAAAGTTTAGCTTTCTTCGTGGGAGGGTTTGTTCGGTTCGAAATAGGGAAGAATTTAAATTAATATCGACTCGTGGGAGAGAGTGGCGAGTTTTTTGGATATTTATACTCGTGAATGTTCACCGTTTTGGTGGTTATTCGCGCGATGGCGGATAGTGAACGTATACGTTTGGATCCCTGTTCAAAGTATAATGGAAATCTTCAAATCTCGATTAAAATTGCGAAGACCTGCAAATCCTAGTTGAAATTGGGAACGCTTCCAAGCTGTAGTTGAAATCATGGGGCCCAAAAACTTCCTATCGAAATTCCAAATTTAAAATTTCCCAAAGTCTCAATTTGAAATCCTACTAAACTCGATCACATTGTAGGGTCTACTAAGTCCCAATTCGAGTTGTCAAACTTCGAAGTCCAGATTCGAAGTGTGGGACCTACCAAGTCCTGATTAAAATTGTGGAATCTTCCAAAATTCGATTAAAATTGTAGAATCTTCCAAAATTCAATTAAAATTGTAGAATCTTCCAAAATTCGATTAAAATTGTGGAATCTGCCAAAATTCAATTAAAATTGTGGAATCTGCCAAAATTCAATTAAAACTGTGGAATCTTCCAAAGCTCAAGTAGAATACTTGACCAGAATTATGGAGACATCCCGATTCAAATTGCGGGGGCCTCAAAGTCCCAGCTTTGAAATTGTCGCGGTTTCGATCGTTGAAAATCGACGTGTTCCGTTCCTACAGCTTTTCGTTCCTGCGTCGAGACGTCGAGGTGATTTCGGGGTTGTTAAATTTCGTTTTAAATGGAACGAAGAAGTCAGCAAAAGAAAACAGGAAGAACGATCCCCTCTGATGCATCTGGCGGGGCAGATTGCGAACGATAAGTTGCATCGCGGCTCCGTTGCGAGTTAACGGAAATGAGAAAAATATTAACATCAGGAGCACCGAGACGGAAATAGAGGACCGAGTGGAGGAGGGTGTTTGCCACGAGACGAGATCTGAGTAATCTCGGAACATCCGTGTGATGTTCAGGGAAACGAGGAATCAGGATCAAGAAATCGTTCCTTTCCGACGTTGGATTTTACATTTCATATTTCGGGATCCCGAATTCCGAGAATATTACGTACATACGAGTGGCCCGACTTTCTCCGTGAATTGCACGTTCGATTCTTATATTTTACGAATACTGTCGTTCGTCGGAAAATAAATACGCTTCGTTGGGCCGTACAATCGGCTCCAGGAATGTTTTCTTAGAAAATCATAATAATGGATTTTTATAGCCGTGAAATTGTACGAGACACGAATCGAAGACTTAAATAAAATATGATACACGAAGGTGGAGATAAAATACAAATACCGATGCAACGGCGTGCTGCACACCGATGCAAATATGCAGAAGATTTTCAAAAGGTGGCTCGAAATCGTTGCAAGCTCGTAGTGTTCGCTAAACCGAATGGAGAATATTTTGTTGAAAATTTCGGAAGAAAACTAACGTAATACCGAGGCTGAAAAGAATGGAAATATTTCGATCGCTGTTAACAAAACAAAGAGACAATGTTCGTTTCGTATTCTACTTCCGACACACGGAAGATACACTTTTCTGAATTATAAATACATCGAGAAATTTTTTATACGATTTCCCATGAGTTTGGGATTATGTTCGCGGTAAAAATACTACGTACTTGCGTAATTGAACGTGTCAATTTCAAACGATTATTCATTTTCCAGATTCTTAAGTTTAAAGAAAAATCGAGTTTTTTAGATTCAAAGTTTTGTCTACGTCTGTAAATATTTTCTTATTTCAGACATTAAATGTATCAAGTTGTTTGGAAAATCGTTTCGTTCTTTTTGTGGTGAAAATGAAGCACGATTTTTCTAAAGTGTATAAACATTTCACTAAATTATATATTCTCCATTTTGGAAAACGAAATCACTTTCCGAACGACCCAATGCATAATTTCTGAAAAGAATCTCGATGGAAAAGGTCGAAAGAATCCACGTTAATCGACTCGAAATAATATTATTAAACACTCCCGTTGGTCTCGCTTCGTGATCGAAATCGTTACCTACCCCACTTCGTAGCGAAGCGTCTCGATTTCCGTTACTCGAAAACGGGAACTGGCGTACAACGCAATAATAATAGCAATCGGCGCAGATATACTATAAATAATTCAGAGTGCTTGGTAAGTTCGAGGAGCGAGTATAAAGGAGGCTGAGCTTGCAAGTTCGGAAAAGGGCGAGTTACGAAGCTCAAGTTATTCCAAAGTTCGAAGCACAGCGCGAGCGTCCATTTGATTTGTGAAAGGAATCGGTGAGATACGCGAGGGTTGCAGATACGCGGCTGCCCTGTGCCTCTGAATTATTATACAGGGTGTTCGTAATGTTCCTATCTGTTTCCGCGGAAAATTCGATTCGTTTACGAAGCAACGTAGCAACAAGATCCAACGAATAATTAATAGGAGAGTTTAACGCGACGCTGCGTCGCAACAGCATTTCTAAACACATCCCTGAGCATGTGCGGGATTATTTTATCCACGGTAGTTCTCATTAAATATTCCACGCTCGTAATCTTCGCTTGATAGACATGGGATTTGATAAAGCTCCGTGCATAGAAATCTGAAGGGGTTTAAATCTGACGATCTAGCTAGCCACTTATCTGTTGATCCCGCTTTATGAAATCCCTCGCTAAACTTCTCCCTTATTCCATTCCGTTTCTTTCCAAGGATTCCCTAAATAACTACTGCGTTCAGTTTGAGAGTCTTCCGAACAAAGTTAAGAAAATCATAAAGAACGACGTGGTTGCGTACCACCGTACGTTCGAATACGTTTATCGATACATTTAATCGTCTCGAACTCGCGTCGATGATCCACTTGGTTACTGATTCAACGAAAAAGAATGCAAGAAAAGAGATACGTGATTGAGTAAACCGGTAGAAACAACGATACGTACGATTTCCGTTGATACCGACTTCCTAAGATCTGTGCAACACAAGGTATGCATTTCCGTTCGAAGAAAGGATGCAATTCTCGATTGCACACGCACCGTTGAATTTGGAAAAAATCTAAGCTCCTACGAATATAGTGCCCTTCGAGTCATTTACCTTTTTCCTTCGACATCTTTTCGTAAATGCATCGATAACGGAGTTACCGATCTGAAAAGGTTTCATGGACCACCCAGTATATCGTGGTCGGGTAAACCAGGAACGAACACTATTTTCCAGAAAGTAAACGATACCCACCGGAGAGAACAAACAATAATACCCATCTTAACGAAACTGTCGCGTCTCACCATCGACACGGACACGAATTTTATACGTACACCCTGTATTCGTCGAATGGTGGGGGACCCGCGTCAGTGTTGCGTACGTCGTTCACGCACTTGGCGTGAATTTATTCTCGCGCGGGCGTTTCGCATTAGGAAGTTCGTCGAGCCGATGTGGCCCTCCCCCGGTTTCTCGCGAGAACGGGAATTTTATTCCCGGCCGAGGGAAACTTTTTAATTGTCGCGAAATAATATACGCCGGGCCGCGTTTAACGCGAGTTTATCAACTGCGACAAAGTTTCGAGGATACGTCTCTTCTTCCCTACCCCCACTCCTCGCGTCTCGTTTCGTCGCGATTCCTCGTCGAACATCGTGCCCGGCCGAGTACCGTTAACCGGGAAACTTCGACGAGTCTACTCGTTGCATTAAGCGAGGCATTCATTGGCCAGCGATCAGATAACGAGGGAGTGTAGCCCGGTGGCCCGACGATTCGCGAAGTGTCAACGATCGGGAGTGAATCTCCGTTTGCCCGAAAGTATAAAATAGAGGGGAAAAAAATTGCTCCGAGTAATAAAGTTTGTTTAATTAAGCGATCGAAAGACACTCCAAAACGAGATGTGCATCGTTCGTCGAGAATTCTTTTTCTTCGTTTTCGCGAGTCTTGGCAACGAGTTCAATTATTTCTTATACTCTTCTTTCGAATCAATGTCTCGTGCTTTGATTTGTTTTACTAAAGAGTTACCAAACGATACGAAATGTATCGAAATATATATTATATTTAATATAATATATTGAGTAATCGTTCGAATTTATGCTGTATATTTAAGTGTTTGTAAATATTCTCAAATTGTTTAACACCCGAAATGATTGTAATTTCGAAAATTTATAATTTCTTTTATCAATCTTTCGCGCGGATTACTCGATAAAAATTGTACGTAACAGCGATGAATAGGACGTTTCTTAAATTTATAATTTTGTATAGGAACGACGCTGTATATTCTTTTTTTTTCCAGAACATTGTTATTTTTAGCAAGGTAAGTGATATTCTTTTACGTCGATACTTTGTTTCGGTGGAAGTACAGGCGGTGTATAGAATCGACATTTCACTTTATGGGAGTTGGTGTCACACGAACCGAAGTACCGGCTCTCGTGAAAAACCAGTGTCTCTGTGACGTATCTTGCGTTTAAGAGCAGTAACTCTTGGCGTCTATATACAACCAAAAATATTCAGCCCTTGACCCAGCCATAAACCTTTTGAAAGCGAAATACCGCCGAGCTGTCTGCTTTCGAAACACGCTCAAAATCCATCGACGTTCAAATACATATATGTATGTATCTATCGTTGAACAAATGCTTATACAAGGTATTTGTTGTTGACAAATAAGTGATAGAAATTTGGAGTATCTCTCTATTGTATATTTTATATCGTTTGGTAATTAAGTGGGAATAAATTCGAAATAATACGATTGTGGTCGAGATTTTTGCCAAAATCGTGACAGTTTTCTGGAAATGACATCGCAATTTCAAAAATCCATGAAACTTTGGCACCTCTCTCGGTATCGTGTTCTCCCGACACAAAGTTTCAAAAATCGAGCAAAAGTTTCCACCAAAATCGCGATAATTTCAATCCGTGGAATTTCCGTGGAATAACATCGCATTTTCAAGAATCTGACGTTTCGAAAGATATATAAATACAAGGAGGGGGAAATGCGAGAAAAATAACTAAGATCGATTCTGTTTGATTTTAACCAACTTCGTCTTTGTCAAAGCGTACTATCTTACAAACAGAAATCCCAAGAGAGGCAAACATAAATATTACAATATATAATATTATAATAATAATGATGTATATAGAGAGGGAGAAATACGAGAAAATTAAATACAATAAATTATCATATAAAAATAAATAAGATCGATTCAATTTTAACTAACTTCGTCTTTCTTTTACATCTTTGTCAAAGCACGTTATCTTCCAAACAGAAATCCCAAGAAAGGAAATACATAGTATTATAATAATAATGATAATATTAATTGCAAATAATGATAGTTAGATCAGTGGTATTTTTGGCAACAGAATTTACGAGTTCGTTCCACAGAATTGTACTCGTCTCTTCCTTAAATAATAATCACCGTAATCCAACGGTAGCTTTTTCGTCATTTTGTATGTTTAATTTCCGACTTTCTTCGAACTGTCAAAATTTCTTTCTCACGCAGGGATTATTCGGTACAATCGGGGCAGTCTTTGCTATAAATTACGGAGAAGCAACGTCGTCCTGGCACATTATTAATTACGTCGAGTTTTGACGTAGATGCAGACGTTTGATTTACTTAGCGAAAAAACACCATCCTCGCTGCACTCTTCGCTACCCTTTCTCTCCACCGTAGCCCAGTATTGCGCAAACTGAGATTTATCATCGATGCAACGACTCCTCGTTACATAAGACCCAGTTTCTTATTTCGCTGCATGCTTCCCGGCTGGCAATAAATGCGTATCGGCCTCGCACACCTGCAATTAATATTATAGCTGCTACCGTTCGGTGCAGAATAACTTAATGGCTACAGAGGGACGGCCATAAATTTGTTTCGCTGCAGTGGAAAGAGGAAGCTGTGAGGTAATTACACTCGAAGTAACGCGCGTGAAATTTTTGCTTTCTTTCTCTTTGTGTATCGTCGTTAATTGCCCGACTTTCGTGCCTCTTTCGTCGAGCACCTTCGTCAAGGACACCGTCTCAGGAATTGGGTTGGTCCTACGCGACACGCTCGTTGTTATTGAAATTAATAACTTCTTTGCGTCTCGTGTTTGGCATGTTTCGCGAGGGACAATTTCAATCGAGACTCGAGACCAATTGTCATCGGAACTTGAAAAGTATTACGATTCTACTGGGGTCTGGGACTCCAAAATTGAGACCAGAAGATATTTACGATTCCAACTAGACCCGTACAAGGCCCAAAAATTCTGTTCGACGTTGGTTTCCGGATCACGTAATTTTAATCGCAACTCGATGGTCTTGAGTATTCTAATTTGGGATTTAGAGACTTTTAGGATTTTAATCGAGACAATTGACCGTATATAGAATTCTTGTTGGGACTTAGAGAACTACAAAATTATATTTGGGTAGGCTTCAAATTTTGTGTTTCGTTCTTGAAGAATTTCAAATCGCGATATGAGGAACTTTACGATCTCAAGTCGAGTGTATTGAACTCTCAATTGGAAGTTTATGGGCCTTGCGATCTTAATTGGGACTTGAAGGTCTCCACAATTTCAACCGTGACTCGGAGGTCTCCACGCTTGTAATTGGAAGACCACAATTCCACTCACAACCTGGAAACTAATTAAAATTCCAATTGAGCCGTGGTAAATTTTACAACTTTAATTGGAACCCGAAGAACTTGAAATTTCGTCAATGTTTCCAAAGTAGGCATAAATTTGGGCCCTTTCGTGCCTACCCTCCGCTCGTACCACTTCGATATTGTCCACGAAACGGACATCGAGAAATGTTTTCGATATCGTCGTTATAATTTTTCAAATCCGGACTATTCGACTTTCTGGTGGTCGAAACGTCAATTTCGAAGTCGCGAGCGGAACTTTGCATTTTCGAATTTCCAACCATCGACGTTTCTCGGCGTTCGTTGCCGTTGTTATTAAATTTTATCGCAACCGCGAACCGTTGTCCCGTTGAAAAGCTACGTAACTGGCACGCGAAAAGCATTGCTCGCCAAGTAACAATTTCGCGCAACAATACGCACAGGCAATTTAAGTAATTCAGAACTTTTAATTGTCGACCGCGCGGCATTGAAAACCGTCGGTGCGGTCACGGAACGAAATTATCGTACGGAATTTCGCGACACCCAGCGTGACGTATTAGGAAACTTCAGGTGCAACGTTTCCGCGATTGAACTCACCGACAGTGTTCGTTCGTTGCCACGGAGTGGCTGTTCCTCGAAGGCGTTGTTAAAAGTGCGAGCACTCGTTACGCGCGGAGTGGATCGTTTCTTTTTAGCGCGAGGTTAAAGCCTTGATCAACGTGGTCCGTGGTTGAACCTGGACGAAACTTCTCAAAGAACGTAAGAACGTAGAACCGTGGACGAAGTTTATCCTTTCTCGAGCAGTCGGTTGTTTATTCAGTGGAATTTAAAAAAGAAAAATGAAACACGAAGAACGAGACGTACCTTCCACAAAATCGCTACCAGCGATCGGGTTCTGTTTTCGTGGAATATTTCGTATACTTGGTAAATAGTTGCGCGAACAGCGTAATTTTGTCAAATAAAAACGTCGAGTAAATTGACCTAGCTGGAACATTCTGGTTCCGATAAAGATAAGCTCGCAACCTTTGTTATTAATCGTTCGTAGATTGCTCCTTTTCGCGAATCTCCAGGTTCATTTTCCACGCCGAGCGGGTGTAATTCAAGAAAAATACGAGATAAGGACGAAACTAAACATTTATTCTAAATAATATCGTGGCGTGCAACGACGCCCGCGGTAGACTTCTCCCTTTCTTCGTATTTACCGTAGCTTCATTCGGTAAACAAAAGAAAGTCCGACCGACTTTTTGGCTCGATGCCTCTAATATACACGTTCCCAGAGGAGTAGCGGTGATGTATGGGAAGCACAGCTATAATTCAAGGGAAAAGTGAGGGGAAACGTCAAGGTAAACGATGAGGGTGAAGTCTGGCAACCGCACGACGGTATTCATTACTAATATCAGCAAACCCAGAAGAGTTTCTCTCTCTTTGCGAAACTCTTCTTTTTGAGTGCTCTCGTCTTAATTGCACATCAGCTACACATCTGAGAATTTTGTTGGTTCTGCCCACCGTATCTACGACCGTCTACCAACATTGCAAAACTGCAACATTCTCTGCTCGAATCTTACGGATAACGCACTCACCGAAACGTTCAGTTAAGCGATATCTACATTCGTTGAACTGCATTGATATAACAAATTGAAAAAATTGCAGCACTCCTCGTTCACCTATCGAGGATACCAAATTTTCAATCGTTTACAAGTTAAGGAGTATCTGTGTGCACTGTACTGCAACCATGTGAGAAATTGGCAAAATAAAAGTATTTCTTATTCAACAGTCACGGATAAGAAATTTTCAATAATTTAAATCAAAGTTAAGCAGTACCTAGGTTTGCACCGTGCAAAATTTATACGAACTGTATAAATCGTAGCGACCTGCTAGTAGTGCGAATCACGAATCATCCCAACAACCCCGAGACACACGAGTAGATTACTACTCTCATCCCTTCTGTCTCCCAAGTTAATAGAATACAACGATTCACGAGTGGTACACCTCGTCTAATACGATCCCTCGAGCCGTACACGTCCGTTACAACGAACCGTAGTTACGCAAGAAGACTGGAATCATCGAACACCATTTTCCAGGTTCTACAAATCGATTACAACTCCCTGCTCTGTACCAGCCGAGCAAAGTTACCTCTGACTTGTACCGGATGATTAATCCGATCCTACGAACGATACAAATCGAGTACAAAGAAACCCCGATTCGCTCGTGTGAACGAAAAATGTTCCGGTAATCGAACGAGAAGAGTGCAACGACCTCCGAGTTGTGCAAGTCATTTAAGTCCATACTCCAGGTCGTACGAATCGATCGCAACCGGTCGTCCCAGCTGGTCACAGCCATCAGTTATGCCAGGTGAATGATGCGATCCTCGAAATTGTACGTCGATTACAAGAACCACCCATGTAGAGTACAACGATTCTATTATAGTCGGGCAAGAGAATTGCACCGTCCTACGAGTTGTACAAGTCAGTTAACACCATACTCCAAGTTGCACAAATCGATTGCAACTCTCCTCGTCCCAAATGATCGCAGCTACCAGACGATTAATATATTCCTTCGAACTGTACAAATCGATCGTAGGAATCACCCATTTAGATTACAACGATACTGTAATTACGAAAAAAAAACGTCGAATGTTCTCCTAGTTGCACGAGTTGCACGAGTTGCACGAGTTGCACGAGTTGCACCAGTTGCACGAGTTGCACGAGTTGCACCAGTTGCACGAGTTGCCTAATCTGCAACCAGGAGTCGTTTGAGTTACGATCTGCACCAGGTTATCTAACAACGGTTCCCACGATTTTCCTATCGTTGCAACCGCCTTGCGCAGCGCAATATAAACACGGTACAAAGTTTACGAATAACACGCTTTGCATAGTGGCTCTGTCAGCGAACTTTTATTCGACCACGGAACACCACCTCCCCTGTACGGAAAAAAACATCGAAATGGTCGTTTAACCGAAAGTGTCGTCACGCGTGTCGATGCATATCGTGACGATGTTCGAGCTGACGGAGTGCGTCGCATGGGGATTGCGTTCGTGACGTCATCGAAGACGCGCACGCGCCTAAAAAGGCTTACGTGTTGATCGTTACCCACCTTCTGCACTTACTCAAGTAAAGGTGTATTCACACGCGTGGAACGTAGCGAGTCTCAGCAATGTTCAATCATTTCTCGATTGTACACATTTCTCTACGAACGAATAATTTTCGGTGATTCTCGAACGGCGAACTCCGGGTCAATTTTGACCCGGACCTGATTTTCACAAAATCCCATTCGAATACGCGAGTTTTCATCGAAGTTTCGCGTTATTGAATTTATAAACTATTTACTTTTTCATACCGACGACCGTAACGAGCCTGAAAGCAGATCTATGGTTGGTTGTTTCGCGATTATAATATGAACGAGCCAAAATTTTGATATTTAATGTACAAACTTGACTTTTTAATTGTTGTTTAATTTGCCGAATTAAAGAAAACGCAAGGTATACAAATTTTTCGATTTTTGTGGGCAATTCTGTAAGGTTTACTTCTCAATTTCGATACGTATATTTATACCGTTATTGATAAATAAATTGTGGAATTGATTCGACAGAGAGACTTCTCCTAGCTGAAACTGTCTACTAAATTTCGATTTTATACCGTTAATGGAAGTTAGATTTTAACTTATTTTTTTGTTTCATTTTCTATATTCACATTCGTGTATCCGTACTTTCACAGATGTGCGATAAAAACTTTTGATAATAATAAAATTGGTACACGTGTCATCGCACTGTAGAAATTTTGTTACACGACGTAAAAGTAATTTCGAGCTTTCCAGCGTTATTTGAATCAACCTATTCGGGAATATCGACACACACGTGTCAGTTTTTGAGTTACTTTAGTTATTCGACGCGGCAGTAACCAATCAAATTACGAAGAAATATTTATAATTAAATTCCCCAGTGACATTTCCACCATTTCTTTTCTTACCATGTATATATATATACATATGCATACAGGGTGTCCGTTTCATCTCGACATAGTACGATATCTCACGAACAACTCTAAAAATTAATTATTCCATAAAATATTCCTCTCTGTACAAACAATTCTTTTGCATAAACCCCAACATACATTTTTCTGCTGTCCAACTGTACCTTGCATCCAACTCAATTTTATTTCTACTTTCCGTTCCATTTTTCTACAATTTAATTCTTTAAATTCGTTCTTCGTCTTTTTATCGTACACTCTTACTTGTATTCTACAATACATTCGTATTCGAAACGGAATCGTTTCGAATTTTTATTTACTTCGAAGAAAATAATTCGCCTTTGGAGCGTTTAAATAATATTAAACGTTCTTAGAAAACGAAAATGCAATAGATTGTTCAACAAGTTTTGTCGTTCGATGAAACTTATTGAACAGTACTGTTCAATGTAGTACTGTTCAGTAAGTTTTATCGAACGACTGTTTAATCTAGTACTGTTCAATAAGTTTCATCGAACGACTGTTCAATCTAGTACTGTTCAATAAGTTTTATCGAACGACTGTTCAATGTAGTACTGTTCAGTAAGTTTCATCGAACGACTGTTCAATCTAGTACTGTTCGATAAGTTTCGTCGAACGACTGTTCAATCTAGTACTGTTCAGTAAGTTTCATCGAACGACTGTTCAATGTAGTACTGTTCAACAAGTTTTATCGAACGACGAAACTTATCGAGCAACCTAGTACTATACCGTTGAATAAGTTTCATCGAATGACAAAACTTACTGTACAACCTAGTACATAGGTGGAAATGAAACGAGTTCGGTGGAAAAAACTGTGGAGGTTTGAATCAATAATTCGTATTACTGGAGGAAAGTGCGCAGGGATACTCGAGGGTCCGGAACTCGAGCAGTGAACAATTTTACGAATTTACGAGTACACGTGTGACGCTCGACGGGAATCGACTGGCGCATTGTTAAACCGAGTTAGTGTGGGCTTTGGAAACGTCTAACCACCGTAACTCCGTAGTACCGCGAGATTCCTAAATCCCATTGACTAATTACTCGAATTTGAGGGTCTCCTATTGTTCGCGAAAATTGCATTACTCCGGTAACAAGACGGCGCTCGTACCGTCCCTTTACCGCATTTAGACTTTCAGGTCGCTTATGCAAATCAAACGTGAAATCGGATAATTTCTGATTGGATTCGGTCAGACGTTAGAAAACACTTTCCTCGTGTCTACGATTTTCACTTTTCCACGACCCTGTAACCGAGTCGAGCGATAAGAAATATTTTCTTTCTTCGTTGTTTACGATTTACTTTCATCGGTCAGATTTCATGGAATACGTATAACAAGCATACATTTAATTGTTTCTAAAGGGAAACGATTGTGTACGTTAATTGTAAGTTCAATGAATTACAATTGGCGACACTTGGTTTAGAAATAGAAGTGATACAAAATACTTGTTACGTGTATGTTTACCAATTTATGTAAAATAATTATAAGCTTCGGAGAAAATTGATGTAAAGAGATATTAGTTTCACAGTAACCGGAACAATTGTGACTCTTTTTTGTGATAATTGCAAATTTTCATGCAAAATAGCGAACGGGGTGTTGTTCGTTGTTTCCATGTAGTGATTTTTTACTACTTCGGTTTTCTTTGTTTTGAATATTCGGTCGATTCGTCAGCTGATTTTCTCCTTAATTGTTTCAAAGATGATTCAATATCCGAAGAGGACAAAAATGAAACATAACGCTTGGGTGCGTTCGATCGTGGTCACATTCGTGTGTTTCGACTCATTTTTAACATGTTTTGTTCCTTGAGAGACATTTTTAAAGGCTCTTGAATTTTTCATTTTCAGGTGTGGCAAAAAACGACCATTTTTCTTCCTTTGTGTATTAAATTGAATTTCCCCCAGTACCGGAAAAAAAATAACACAACAAACTGTCTAATAATATTAACGAGCAAAAAACAAACTATTTTTCTATATTTTATTTAAACAAGAACTATAGACGACACTTGTTCCATCCAAGATTGAAATTACAACGGAACATCCTCGAAATAAAAAATAAACGAAGCTTCATTTTTCGACGTACCCGGCAGAGGAAAATAATTTTAAATATTGCGCAGCTCTTCGTTCTCGGCATTTGCGAAATAACACAATGTTCGTACATCTGTCGGTTCCAAACATCGGTCCGTTTTTTGTTTATTTGTACGTTTATAAAGTGCCTGTAGTGGAAAGTTCGCAACGCGGAAATGTAACTTCTAATTTACCTTTAACTCGCGCTCGTAACGGTTGATTTACGATTTAATAAACATCCGAAGCGTACAAATTGATAAATAATCATTTCTGATCGATACATTATTACCGAGAAGACTTGCTTCTCTTCTAACCGAATCTCGGGAAATTTCAACCAACAGAATTAATGAAATTTACATTGAATGTACCAAATACATATTGTGCAATACGACACTATATTTTTCCATATACAACTTTTGCATTCACATTACTTTCTAACCTATTTTGACTATTATCCTACTGTTTAAGATTCTCGAACATTTACAATTGTAAATTTTATTTCACATCTATAAATACATAATTAAGTTTCTTTTAACGATGACTCGTAACATATGGATCATCAAAATGTAAATTTTATTTCACAATCTATAAGTACATAATTAAGTTCCTTTTAACGATGTATGAGTTTCTATTCGTTCATTTATTAGAAATATTATCGCACCGGATAAACCTAATCTCTATCCCCTCGATTGTTCAAAATCCCTTAATTGTTTCGCGCAGCAAACGAATCAGTTTTTTCCCCCATCCTCTTGCTTTCAGCCCATTGGCAATCCTCGAATTCCTCGATCAAACGAATCGCGCATTCGTGACGTCGATGGCGCGCGACTGACACGAGCAGTCCTATAAATCCAAGACAACGAGAATGAATCGGACGAACGCAATCGGAACAACTATTTCGCGCCATTCGACCGATTCAGCGTTCGCGAAACTCCGAGCGCGCAAGAGACCACTAAATAAATCTCATAATTCTTCGAGGTTAGATTTTACAACGGCACTACAGCCCCGCCTCGTCTCTTTGCACTTTTCTTTTATACGTCTCCTACTTTTTTTAACACTTTCAGTATTTACTACTTGCGCGATACGAAATAAACGAATGAACACAAGTGACGAACGATAAAAATATAAGGAACCGACAAAAGTGGACTGAGTTGTAACGTTTATTTATTTTCACTCGGATCACAGGAGAAAGTATACCTTGAATTGCAATGCTTGTGTAAGGTCGCTTGAAAGTTTTTATTTTTAACTATCATCTTTACAATCAACGTCATCTTTCGTTCAACCGACATTTTTTTAGCTTCAGAACTTAGATCTTCACAAGTCTTTAGTGAATAACCATATATTAATACATACATACATAAAGTTTGCTAATAACATTTTATTCTTATTTCTATCATCGAAGAAACATAATACCTCTGCAAAATCACTTTTAAAAGCTTCCATATCGAGAGATCATCTTTTAGAAAACACGAACAAATCGAAATGATTTTTAAAATTAATGCTTTAATTTAACACCAATTGTACACTCCTGGCCCAATTAACGACACCTTTCGACTCAGATCTTCACAAATCTTCAACGAATAATCATATATCAATACACGCGTAAAGTTTACTACCAACGTTTCATTCTTATTTCCATCACCGAAGAAACATAATACCTCTGAAAAAATCACATTTGAAAGCTTCCATAACCATGGATCATCTTCTAGATATAGAAAATAGGAACAAATCGAAAATGAAATTGAAACTCGATGTTTCTTCCTGTCGTTTTAATTCAACACCGATTATACACCCCTGGCCCAATCAACGACACCTTTCGACTCAGATCTTCACAACTCTTCAACGAATAATCATATATCAATACACGCGTAAAGTTTACTACCAACGTTTCATTCTTATTTCCATCACCAAAGAAACATAATACCTCTGCAAAAATCACATTTGAAAGCTTCCATAACCATGGATCATCTTCTAGATATAGAAAATAGGAACAAATCGAAAATGAAATTGAAACTCGATGTTTCTTCCTGTCGTTTTAATTCAACACCGATCGTACACCCCCGGCCCAATCAACGACACCTTTCGACTCAGATCTTCACAAATCTTCAACGAATAATCATATATCAATACACGCGTAAAGTTTACTACCAACGTTTCATTCTTATTTCCATCACCGAAGAAACATAATACCTCTGCAAAAATCACATTTGAAAGTTTCCATAACCATGGATCATCTTCTAGATATAGAAAATAGAAACAAATCGAAAAGTGAAATTGAAACTCGATGTTTCTTCCTGTCGTTTTAATTCAACACCGATCGTACACCCCCGGCCCAATCAACGACACCTTTCGTTCAGCCGACAGGTCGCACGGTTAAGGACCCCGGTCGCGTATCCGTCGTTTGGAAATTTCCCGAGGAAAATTTCACCCCGAGCACCAACCGGCCAGGGCGCCTCGGCTCGCGCGAATACGGGGGATGCAGCTGAATTTGCATCCCGTATACATTATGCAAATCACACGGCCGGATATCTTCGGACGGTTGCGATTCCGTTCCGGGATCTCGATCGAGCCTCGTGATTTTCGCGTGGAACGCGAGAACCGCCTCGTCTCGACCGCTGGAACGTCATCGTCGCGGTATCGACACCAGCTATCGATTCCCTTTGGTTGTTCCGTTCGAGGGTAACCACTCAACGATAGAGGGAAAACTATCCGGCTTTGTGTACCTTCCACGAAGGAAACCGGTCGTGATAGAGCGGTGCTAATGCCAATTATGCACGAAGCAAATTTAACGGAGACGTTAACGACGACCATTATCTCCCGCAACGCTTGAATAATGGTCGGTGTACCGAGCTTTCGTAACTTTAAATAACGCGCACCGGAGTTGCGTAAATTTTTTAACCACGTCCGAGTTGTCACCAGTAAGGAAGAATTTCCATTCGAAGGGGAGAGAAATGTATTCGGGTCTTTCTCTTGAGAGAGAGAGGGAGAATACTTACACTCGTACCGTGATCGATATTTAATCGACGGTGAATAAAAATGTATTCTGGAAAGATCAAATATACACGAGAGGGGTAAATAAGAATTTCTATTCGCGATATCCCGTATTAGCTATCGAGCCGATCGAAAAACATTGCAGTCGAGGAGGACCATCGAACTAACAGCTTTGTAACCTTTCGTGTTGTTATTGTATTTTCGGAGATGCAACGATGATCTCGAGTTTTTTAAACGACACTGAAGCTCGCGTTATCGATCGTCGGATTCGTGTTTCGAATTAAGGATGTATTGAGAAAAATACAGTGTCGTTTGAAAAATTATCTCGATGTCTCCTATGGAAATATTAGTAACGAAAAATTGACAATTCGTTTGTCGATGGATGAGGAAATATTTCAGATAGTGGTTCTTGTCGACTCATTCTGTATATATAAATTTTTGTAATCGGAACTCTTGTTAGCGTTCAAGGATTAAAAATCACTGCGATAATCGTTGGTGAATAAAAATATGCTCCGAATGTTAAATATAATTCCGATTGAAATCAATTTAAGCGAGTCATGTTTATCGATAGAAATTCTTAAATATCATTCTTTCGTCTCTTCCTTAAAATGATCCCGCTTCTTTCGCAAAGTACCAAAGTTTATCGTTAAGCAACCCGAGGAAGATCAATATTTACTCTTTCGATACAACGATGCTTTCCCCGCACAATTTTACATACTTCGAACAGTAAACACGCTATTAAAGTGGCGAAGTTAAATGGATCACCGCGATACACCTCCGTGTAATTTTAATTTATGCATCTCCGCGTCCTCGCCAGCCGTATGTAAATGTACTTCGGTTCGATTTAATCTCGATCTATGTTGCAATGCTCTTTTAATATACTGTCAGTCTCGATGAAAAACAGAAAACTTTCCAGATTACAAACACGCATCGTTTCGACCGTAATTCTCTCGTTAACCCAAATATTGCGATGTAATCTTTCCAAAAGAAACATTTCGATCAACTTTCGCCCGCGTGGAACAATTGTATTTCGTTTGTACAATAAACTACTGTATATACGTTTGATTGGGGCGAGTCTACCAAAAAACCACTTGGACGATATCTCAGTGGATCGAACAAAAACCCTTTGTAACTTGTTTGGCAGAGACACCGTGATCGCGAAGGAGAAAGGGACCGGCGTGCAAGGGGAAACGGACCGTCTATGGTCAGACGCAGTCAATACCACCGAAATTTACTCGATGGAACTTTCCATGCGTTCGAGACTTTGAAAATTGCTTCGAGTGTTGGCGATTCGACTCGACGAGAACTTCGAAGGCTCGTGAAAATTTAAGTAGCGGTTCCGTTTAAAATTCCTAAGTTTTCGTTCGTCGAAAAAAAAAAGAAAACTCCGTTCTCGAGTAGTCGATAAAACTTCACGAGCATTAAATTCCTCAGGACTCTGTACAGGGTGTTACGGAAACAGCTGACCAAATTTTAATGCGTTCAACATCTCCTAAAGATGGAAACTCTTCGTTTTCGAGATACGAACCTTTCTTGCTCGTCACTGAATATTTCAAAAATTCGTGTGGACAATTGCATGATCTTTGGACTTTTATTTCTCGCCTGAATCGATTCAACGTACGAAAATAATACGACGATCCGGTGTCACTGAGAAACAGAATTGTCGCAGCATCTGACAGAATTCGAAATACACCGGACTTTTCGAGATTATTTGAGAGTTCGTGAATAGATACAACGATAAGTCATTTTCGACAATTTCTTCGAGCAGAAGGTACACAATTTTTAAGTATTCGATGTTAAATTAAAAAAAGCCTTTGTGTCTCGAAAACGAAAAATATCCGGACACATATCGACACGACCTATTTTCACGTTTAGAAGGTGTCGAATACAATGTCAAACTTTGACCATTTATTTCTGCAATATACACAAGTGTCTCTTGAATTAAAATATTCGGTAATAAACAAAGAAACGTTTATATCTCGAAAATTAAAAGTATCCAAACGCATATCGACACGACCTATTTTCATGTTTAGAAGGTGTCGAATACAATGTCAAACTTTGATCATTTATTTCTGCAATATACACAAGCGTCTCTTGAATTAAAATATTCGGTAATAAACAAAAAACGTTTATATCTCGAAAATTAAAAGTATCCAAACACATATCGACACGGTCTCTTTTCACGTTTAGAAGGTGTCGAATACAACGTGAAACTTTGACCATTTGTTTCTGCAATACCCTATACAGAGTGTCTCTCAAATAAAAATGTACGTTTTCTCTTGTTCGATATCGCGTTACTTCGTCTCAAGTAGTTCGAGCAGCGATCGAATCGACGAACATTCAGACTCGAGCGCCAATTAAACGACACGCCCGGCGCTCAGATTCAATCAATCGTCACTTCGATTGTTCCGCTGGATGCAAATGCCGGCACACTTTTCACCGAGCGCCCATTAAAAGGTATTCATGTATTCATGCAAATGCGGCCGTAAATTATGCGTTACGTTAGAAACGCGTACGTCGAAGTACGTGATTCAGTGTACAGTGAGATATTATTGAGTCCGGGGTTAGGTCGTTTCGTTGGTAGACCCGGCACATTCGCGGTGAATATTATTGCACGGAGTAAGTTGTGCATAATTACGAACTTGGGAATCGTGCGTGAAACTGAACGCAAGAGAGCCCGAACTTTCGGAACCATTAGCTCGAAAGAACCTCTAAACTTCCCTTAAGGAATGAAATAAATTCATTGACCCCGCCACCCGCTGCGAAATTGTCCAAATTCTCGAACCTTAAGTCGCGTCCTTTCCTCCCCACCTTGCGAACCTTTAGAACAAACATTGATCTCGTCGTGTTCCTTCTTTCGAGATTAATTACACGATCATCGGTGAACGTGAGATTCGTCCAACAGACGAGAGTTCGATTGTAGCTGCTACGAAGAAGCTTATTCCAATTAAGGTTATTTATACTTTTCCGCTATTCTTGATATACTTTTGTAACTTTTTCATTTTCTAACTCATTCGTATTTTGCGTATTTCTCACGTCTCACTTATTTTTTAATTTAGTTACTTTTTTATTTTCGATATATTTATTGTTTAACGTTTACTTTCTTATCTCTTCATTTTTTAATTTTATTATTCTTTATTTTCGATACATTTATTGTTTAACGTTTACTTTCTTATCCCTTGATTTTTTAATTTTGTTAGATTTTTATTTTTAATGTATCTATAGCATCACACTGTTGCCTTTATTAATTCAACGTGTTTTCTTTCTTAATTTCTTAACTTTCTTTATTTCTTTTATTTCACATATTTATAGTTGTCTCACTGTTGCATTCACTTCCTCTTTTAAATTCCTAGTGTCCCTATTTACTCAAATTTTACATATTTATAGTGTTTCACTGTTACATTATGTCAATTCAACATACTTCCTCTCTTAAATTCTTAGTTATCTCGTTTACTCAAATTTCACACAACTGCAATGCCTCACTGTCAGATTATATTAATTCAACGTACATTCTCTCTTAAATTTTTAGTTATCTCATTTACTCAAACTCCACGTATTCATAGCATCTCACTGTTGCATTGTGTTGATTCAACGTACTTCCTCCCTTAAGTTCTCAGTTTTCTCGTTTACTTATATTCAGTCACGTTTCCCATGTCCCGCCATTGTATCGAATTAATTTTGTTTATCGAAATTAGAAAAAGCACTTTAGTCGCGCCTTGCCTTTCCCGCGCAATCCACGGTGCATTTCGCTCGTTGTGTACACCTGTACACCAACGTGTAACAAAGACGTTGAATAAAATTTTAAAAATTGGAAAAAGCATCGGGAACGTTTAATCGAGGAAATTGGAAAATCCCAAGGTTTTTCGAAAGGCGATACCGATACGTTGTACCGGTCCACGTTCACTATTCTCGTTCGAGATTAGGTGAAACGATTTTCCTCGCAACAATGAGAGCTCGTTCTCACCTTCTCAATGGTTTTTAATCTATTCCCAAATGAGAACACTGAAACTTTATGGGTTAATGGGGTTCTCGCTTCTTTCGGGGAATTGATACTTATGGTACTTTCCTCTGTGGCCTCTCTATTTCCTTTTAGTATTTCTTGGAAGTAAATGGTGTTCCGGTTGGTACGTAGAGGAAGTGCTGTGATACTGTTTCGTCAGAACGTCCTCGAAATTGTATAAAGGCGTCCCGTTCCCAGAGGGATAGACAGATTCGATGGACCAGCGAAGGAACGAGCGAAGGATTTAACGGGAACGAACTGTTTCACAAGAAACGACAAAAGAGAATATAATTCTGCACAATGGATGACGAGTAATTTCTCTCTTCGCGCCAAGTTTCGATCAATTTTTATCGATTCGTTATTTTCTATGTTGTTTCATAAATAGATACACCACTTGGTATTGTATTTTTACCAATTCTGAAATGACAAACTTTTTCCCTCTTACAGTGAAAGTATACAAGTAGTATACAGTATATTATACAATATACAAGTATACAATATACAGAATATTACAGTATACAGTAGTGTAGAGTAGTATGCAGTGAAATTTTTACAAATACTGAATAGATAACAACTTTTTCACTTATACAGTGAAAATATACAAATAGATAGTATACACTAGACAGTATATTATTATGGTATAGAATAGCGTATAGAGTGGTATACAGTGAAATTTTTACGAATACTGAAAAGACAACGAAAAATTCTTTCACCCTGGAAATTTACCTTTAGTACTTTTCTAATACGAATTTGATGAAAGTTTACGGTAACCGAATCTCGTAATCATAAATAAAATACAAATTATTGAATTGGCACTGTACACGAACATTTATCCGCAAGTGGAACGTTTCACGTATTCGACGAATCAAAGTTGATTTCTATTGGCTCGATTAAGAAATAAACGATGCTTGGTAATAAATATTCCCCGTTTCGTAATTCCCTGCAACTTCTCCGCGTTTCGTAATTCGTTGTAAGTTTTTTTCGTTCGATAAATCTCTACAATTTGTTTCGTAATTCGTTGAAAATTTTCCTCCTTAGGTAATTTGTCATAATTTTTCCTCGTTTTGCAATTCATTATAAATTTTCATTGTACGGTAATTCGTTACAATTTTCACTCTCTGTGAAACAAATATTTTACGAGCGAACGATCTAAAGGAAAAAATTATTCGCATTCGAGTTCAACAAAAATGTAACCGACTGTTAGCTCGAGGTAACATCGATGCACTTCGATCCTCGATGATATCAAAGAAAGTTGAACGCATCGATAGCAATGCATATGTACGCTAACTGCACACTGCATGGTAGAAACAAATCCTTGGCTCGTATTACTTCCACGATCCCTCAACAGAATCCGCTCGATTTATCCCCAAAACCATCTTGGATGTATATCTATAGGCAATGCTATCGCATATTTCACGTACCGGAATATTCGGTCTCGAAAACTTACGACAATACAGGTCTCTTGAATATTTCACGAATATGGTTTTCGAAACGGAACATACCTTCTAATTGAATACAAAGTAGGAACAAGTAACGTCTTACTGTATCTTTATTATATTCGATTGCCACGAGTATCTTTACGGATATCTTCTTCCCAACGAACGATCAAACCTTCAAATTGTGACATTACGATTTAATAATCAATTTTAAATCCAATTGGATTCTTTTTTCTTCTCGTAAAATTCATTCGCATAAAACTTTCGAAATGTGACACTAAAATAATTTAATACAAACCTCTCAAGGACCATAAGTTAATCCAATTCGGTTTTAATTATGCGTGAAATTTTCTTTATTCGAATAAAGCATTGAAACAATTCAATAATCAATTTCGTATCTAATTGGATTCTTTTCTTTTCATAAAATTAATTCACATAAAAACTTCGAATGTGACATTGAAATAATTTAATATCGACCCTTTAAAGAGCTTAACCCAGTTAACTCGGTTTCGATTATACGTAAAATTCCCTTTATCCCGAGTTAAGTCGATCTTTTCGTATCGGTTGAATTTATACGAAACCCAGTATATACTCGTACGATTAGACGTTACTTCTTTGGTTTTCGCGACCGTAGTAGAACTTCGGTCGATTACGTGCTTTGGGTTTTACGTTACGTTAAGTAAAATAAAGGTACGATGCATTGTGTACGTATGTACGTGAATAATATAATATAATACTGTTTGTGCATGCTAAAATTCTACAATGTCGTACTCATTTATCTGCAATATATTCGATAAAGAAAGTTACATATTTAAGAAAATATAATAAACCTTGAAGTTACCCATTTTATTATAATTCGTACAAACGAATTAACTCGGTTGAGAAATTTAGTAATTTTTAAAGAGATGATACTTTCTAATACAATAACCATTTTGTTGTTTCAACCATAAGATTGGGCATGATAGTTAGATAATAGAAAAAATTCGGGAATTTTTTACCAACTTTCGTAAAATAATTTAATTTCTCGTCAAATGTAACGCACAGAACTATTTGAATTCTAGAAAATAATTCGAAATTATTTTACGCATAATATATACTCCGGGAAATTGTTTCGAGACAAGACACATTATAAAATTACAAAATTCGAGGAAGAAAGAAAAGTGGTAGAATAATTTAATTCTTGTATAAAGAAAATGAAAAGGTAACCGAGATCGCTTTGTTATTAAACTTTCGTTTAACGTACCCACGCAGGCAACGATTAATTCAAACTGTAACGTGCGTCATTATTCTCTAAACAATTGGCACGGGTGTCCAGTTATGTTGGATTAAAATTGCAAGCGTCCATTGTCCCGAAAATATTGCACAAACGAAATGCGAGAAAATTACACCGTAGCTTGGAATGTCCACTTCGTTCAACGTACTCGAGAAACGTGAAACAAGAATTTCTGACGCGTTTATACCCCCGAAGTGCAAAATCGAGTGCCGCGCGCATACAGAGCGTGTTATACGAGACAAGTGTCGTGCTCGATATTCAAAATATGGCACGCAGCTACCTGTACGTCTCTGTTGATGAACGTCTGGTTTACTTTGTTCGTCCCGGAGTTTCGTTTACTCTGGTTAGGGATTTCAAATCAAAATTAGCAGAACGAGGCAACGAAGCGTTAGAAATTTACAGACATTACAGCCATTCGTAGACACTGTCGCGTACAACGTACAGCTTCTCGAACACTGCAAATGACTAGCAAAATCGCGAAGAAATATTCGCAATTGAGAATTTGCAATATGTACAATTAACGCACAGCTTCTCGAACATTGCAAATGACTAGTAAAATCGTAAAGAAATATTCGTATTCAGAATTTGTAATGTATACAATGAACGCACAGCTTTTTGAACATTGCAAATGACTAGCAAAATCGTGAAGAAATATTCGCAATTGAGAATTTGCAATATGTACAATTAACGAAGAGCTTTTCGAACATTGCAAATAACTAGCAAAATCGTGAAGAAATATTCGCAATTGAGAATTTGTAATACGTACAATTAACGAAGAGCTTTTTAAATATTGCAAATAACTAGCAAAATCGTGAAGAAATATTCGCAATTGAGAATTTGCAATACGTACAATTAACGAAGAGCTTTTCGAACATTGCAAATAACTAGCAAAATCGTGAAGAAATATTCGCAATTGAGAATTTGCAATATGTACAATTAACGCAGAGCTTTTTGAACATTGCAAATGACTAGCAAAATCGTGAAGAAATATTCGCAATTGAGAATTTGCAATATGTACAATTAACGTACAGCTTTTTGAACATTGCAAATAACTAGCAAAATCGTGAAGAAATATTCTCGATTAGTGACTTGCATAAGTGTTTACATACAAACGAAATAAAATACACAAGAGGATACGCGTTTAAAAAGAAAAATATACTGTACACTAAATTGTACGATTTCTTTTCATACAACAATACTATGATTTTCACACCTAAATTTTTGTTCCGTTTGAACTTTTACCTACATTATTGTTTTCTTCTCGCTCGACTATCGTCTAAAATAATTGACCAGTGTTCGATTAAACTTGTCAGTTGAGAACACAACGAAGTGAATCGTTTCAAAAATAAACAGAGCCTGTTGCAAAAATCTGTTACCAATGTCTCGGTGATCGGAGGGTTTCGAAATGCTTCTGTTTCGAATGGAGAACTTTTCCAAGGGGGAAGATGGCCGATAGGGCACTGTACTCGAGATACTCGACTAACCGAAATCTCCGGTTCCGAGTGACCAGCCGTATGTCACGGTTAAAGTAAGAGAGATTCGAACGTTTATCGCGTTTGTGAAACGAATCCGATACGCGGCTCGAGCGACCAATACGATCACGGGATTGTGAACACGTAGCTCACGTTGGAATCGACGTGTCGAGACTGAAAGGACCAACAACATGTGTAATGATATCTCCGATGTGGAAACAGGGAAACCTGGCAGGGAATTACAGTCCCATAAAGCATGAATCGCGGACAATTTGGCAATGATTTTTCCACAAGCCGGCCAGAGCAAGGATTTTTACAGTCGATTAAACCATGACAAACATTCAATTTGTCTGGGAATAAATTTTATTCGGAGCACGGTTTCACGGGGACAATTTAACGTAATCCGGCGAGGTCCTTTTTATTTCCACAATCCCTGGTCCTTGTAACGTCGTTGCAGCCGTACAGTGAAAACAATTAAAGGAATAGGTCGGAAAATCAGCTGGCTTTTCTTTTCTTTCTCTCGAGAATGGTATATATAGTTCGTGTATCGTTCAAGAGCACAGCGAACCTACAAATTTGCTACATTCTCTTTAAAAACTTTCTACCGTGTAAAAGTTGCATCCGGTGGAAAGAAACGAGAAAATCTCGTAATCCGCAACGGTGTCATCGTTCAGCTTACGCATATTTGTTTTTCCAATTTTTCAATGTTACAGAGTGGGAAATTTAAAAAGTTCAAAAGACAATTCGTTGGATTCGGGATAACCACTTCCATGCGGATTATAATAATCCCTGGATTTTTTATTTTATATAATTTCGTGGTTACCTGTTCCGTTAGTTTGGACAGAGTCTAGCGGATTGGGTATAACTTTTACACGATTTGTGACTTTTAAGCGAAATTTCGTTAATTTGTAGCTTAATATGCACACGTTTAGGTGACGAATAAACATTTGATAAAATTTCCAAAGTCTACTTTACTCTTGAGTCTATCGTCTTTTAGGTACCCTAAAATTTACCATCGACCGTTTCAAATATTTGTTATATTTTTAACAAAGTAGAACCTACTGTATCTATAGATATTGTGCAAGGTACAATGCACTTTGACGTTAACTTTCATCTTGCTACGAGTGAATGAAGAAAATCCTTCAAGATTTCGCGTTAACTAATGTTCGATTCGTCGAGTTCGCAGACTAGATTGTAACTTAAAACAACGACTCTTTAATTGCAATGTTGAAAAATAAAATGTCGAGAAGCCTGGTTACACAGACTCGAACTCAAACACGCTAGAACGTAGAAGGTTAATCGAGGCGTACCACTGGTTGGCTTTCATTACCTAATGCAAGCTTGCTTCCCTTCGTGCAATATTTTCCAAAATATTATATTAGAGTCCATTTCACCATTGTCACTAGATCGAATCAACCCTGTCCTTGGCAAGCTTTCAACCGCGATAACGCCCTCCTTACACGAGACTGTAAAGGTTTGCCAAAAGGTAATTCAAAGAGACGCGAATAAGTTTATCGGTTGAAGCATTCTCGATGGACCGATGTAACAAAGTGTCCACGATGTAAAATATTCTCGTACGACACAGATCGGTACACTATGCGAAGGTAATAATGATAACTGGAAACACGACTTCAGGGAACACGTTATCATTTTACACGGTGCAAGGAACCATTTCCATGGGAAAGTTTCGAGCAATTTGGTTACCACATGAACGTTCAACATTGCTGTAGTTATATTCGGCGATAACGTTCTCGTGAAAATATTCGAAATATTTTACCGCGTCGGTGAATCAATAGATAATACATCCTATATTTTTACAAAGAGATCAGTTGCACGAAGTAGTCCAATAAAAATTATTTTTCGTCTTTGTTCTGTTCCTGCACTTACGAGAGTAAAAGAAATTTGATTTTATTTAGAGCGAAATTTTGTAGGATTGTTAATTATCCATTATTTTGTAGGATTATTGAACAGATCCGAGTTTACAAGGAAGTATGATCAATTTGATGAACGATCGTAAATTTCGAAACTCTTAGCAAACAATGATTATTTTATGGAAACAATTCGTACGAGAAGTTTCGTTTAAGGCTACTTTTGTATTGAAAGAAAAAGGAAATTATTTTATCCTTCGTATCTTCCAGTATGTTCTTCGATCGCTTGTGCACCTTGAAATTTACAAGATCGATGACTAAAAATTTCCCAGCTGATGAAAGTACGGTGCCTCGAAAGAATTACTAAAATAACAATAGGACCAGTGGAGCCTTGAACAAGAGTGTGTAACTTAATTACGTAATTACGACAATGTTTATACGGGTAATTGATTCGTGAGTGGAGACAGTCGAGCGGTGGAGCCTGGTAAATTTACTTTTCGGTGCAATCGGTGAATGAAAATACAATCCGTCACCGAGGAAAGAAACTCGCGTTGCACACAATTTTCCAAAGAAACAAAGCGCGAGACGCTAAATTTCCTCGAAATTTACAGTCGTCGGGTTTAGAAGAATTTACAGCCAGCTCTTCAATTTCACCCTAGAGGGCACGATATCGTACGTTTTACGACTGCAGAATTGACTGCGATACGTCATGTCGTGTGCTGCGAGAATGTTTCCATGAATGTGCCAAATTACAGTTCCACTTTGCACTATATGTTACACACCGCGTACGAAGATGGTTAAAATTGTACCATTCGATCACCGAGAGTGGTATTACAATGGATTGAATAAACGCGAGTGTAATTAAGAAAATAGTAATTTATATAGAATTTACAGAGCGTTCCAGTACTAATCGTTGGAAGACACTTTTTGTGAAACGTACGAGTTCGAGACAAAATATACTTGCACCTCGATACATTTATTATAAAATTCCTTGCTGGAAAGAAATGTTGTCATTTAGAAAATTATTTCACAAAGCTGTTGGTACAGAAGCTACCATAATTTGAGCAATTTTGAATGGGAATTGTTACACTTTGTATTCAAAGGTAAAAGAAATAATCGTATCAAAGTGGAAAGTGTACGAAATGTTTGTTAAACTTTATCTTACGAAGTTAAATTTTCCACGTGCGGTAGATATTTTTTAATTACGTTCACTTTTGAATTTGTAAGCAAGTATATTGATTAGAAATTTGAATCGAGATTCCGGATATATTTACATGGAGGTTCAAAGGTTGCATTAATCTTGGAAACGTAATTTTCAATGTGCGATACTCGAGTTAATAGTTACAGGAAGATATTGCAACACAAGATCGATTATGGGATCAAAGTACGACGAGTATGTGGAACGAAGAGACCGCGCAAGTGATAGTGGCTTGCCATAGTCAGACGCGACTCAACTCCCTGTGATATCTGATGCGCGATTTACTTTGACAATTATTATCCGTTGAAATTACACGGAAAGCTTTAAAAATATGAATACATTTGCCAGCAATTTCATCTAATATCTTTGAAATACACTCCTCGTTTACTCCCTCGACGAAGCTTGAAAATTGTTCACTCGATTCGAAAAATTGTTTCGTACGGTAGAATCGGAGAATAATTTTCCCGTGCGTAAATGCATACAAAAGAGATTCCCCGTAAGGGGAATTTCAAAACAGACTGTACACATTTTCTGGCTACCGAATCGAGAATAATACGCACGTACAAGAGTGCATAAAAATCATCGTTCGCGATGCAGAATTCGCGATACTTTTTATTTCGAAAAAGTAATCTCGAATAAACGAAAACGAAATAGAATCGAACGACTCTTGTTTTGCGTAAATGTAACTATATTATACGCTAGAATAAACGTGAAAATTTGAAAATCGACCGAAATTACAGCGTCGATAATGCGAAACTCGAGTTTTTCGAACTCTGGTGATTCTAGGAGCGACGAGGAAAAATGCTTTCACGGAGTTGATTTTAGTTCGCGCGATAGAGGAAAATTTACTTTCTACGTGTGTCAAATTTCAAGTCAATCGGTCTATTGGTTCTCGAGATATTACTTCAAGTAGCTTGGAAAATGTTTCGTGGAAAATGGTTTAAAAATTTCGGCGAACAGTGCTCGAGTATGCGGGGTACGGAATATAGAGCATAAAGAGTTCGTTTCGAGGTCCCGCAGCATGGTCAATTTTTTAACCTCGCTGCGATATTTACAGGATAATGCTTTTAAGACCCGAACCCGTCGTAAAATCTAAAAAAAGACATTCCTTTTTACCACGAAAATAGGGAGACCCCTCGATGTACAAAAATAGCGAGACCAAAGGTAAAAAATGAACGACTGCCAGAAGATTGCATCGTGTTTTAGAATACTCGGTGGAACGCGAACGACAATTATTGCAGATTTGGCGCGAGACGATCATTAATCAAGTTTGTTCCTGATCGATTTCGTGACCTCTTGATTGTGAAACGATTGAACGACAAATCGTCCGAACGACGCGACGGATGCACCTGACGACCCGAAAAACCGACATTAGGGTGGAAGGAACGGCCAAGAATAAGCTCGAGAAATCGCGTGAAAATTGTACCGCCGAAAAATGGCTTCATTCGGATAGAAAATAGCTGGAAGTGGACACGTTGATAGCCATTTGCCGTGACTTTTTTCAAACGCGGGGGAAAACGTAGACCGATCCCGTTTGCTTGAAATTTTTGCAACGAGTTAAGTTTTACGAGCATAATTTTCAAAGTACTTAGCACGCTTTTGCGTAGACGCTGTAATTAAGCCGGCAGAAACAAATTTTCAACGCTTCTTCTATGATAAATTTCCTTCTTGCTCGATATGCTTTCTTCTTTCTGAGATTTCTTGGTGCGTCTTCGCGCATTAACGAATACATTGCGCAACGAGGAAATGTATCGTCCCTTTGCTTTCAAATCTTTCGTTTCTTTTCGAGAGAAAGAAAATCGTCGACCTTACGAAATCGTGTTTGTATCGTACGCAGAAATTTCTACGATTCGTTTGAATGGTAACCAGTTTGTCACTTTTTCTACTACCAATTTCGTTTGAAATTTTCTCCGACTTATCTCAACTGGACAATTTCAATTTCATTAATTGCGTATCGCGCATCTTCGTCTTCTCCATAAACCTCTTTTTATTTCGTACGGTTGACGTTTTTCAATCGACATTCCTGTTCGATCTTTTTATTTCTTTGTCCCGCTGCAGAATTCTAATTACAAAGCGTTGTAATTTTCCCGTTATGGCTACTCCAAGTCGAGTTTTTACAATAGAATCTTTCTCGCAAAAATTCTTTCGCGCTACAATTTACGTTTGATAAAATTTCCGTTTGCTACAATTTCTGTTTCCTACGATTTCTTTTTCTTGCATTTTCTATTTGCTACAATTCCCGTTTACCACAATTCCTTCCCGCTGCGATTTCTTTTTGCCGGAATTTCTGTTTGCTACGATTCCTTTTTCTTCGAATTTTTCCTTCCCCGTAATTTCTTTTTACCAGAATCTTTCCATACAAAATATTCACACTGTACGAGAAACTGTGCAACCAAAGTTCCCCCAAAGAAATTTACCATTGTTCTTGCAAGCAGCGCTGTATTTCGAAACTGTATCTTCAACCTTTACAGAACGAATCAACGAGAGAATAGATCGGTCCCGAAAACGCACGATGCATTTCTATCGCTCGATTAACGGTACATTTATAAAGAAATAGAGCAATCTCTGCGAGCACTCTCTAAATTGTTCTCACACGTAGACGTCCAGGTCCCGTGAACGCGTGGAAATACGACGCTCCTAGGAGATGATGCGACGACTACGTATTCCCGTCGTTCCTTTTCGTTTTCACAGTTACGAGTGCATGCAAACGAGGCACGATGCCAAGTCGAAAATTACATTCATTTAGAGAAGCCGTGCTAGCGCGATTCGAGTGCGGACTTCGAGAGCGTTCATGCACGTCATCGAATTCCACCGACACACGTCTCTTCGTTTATAAATTCTACCGTTTTCGTCGCTGCTTTTAATATTCACGGATCGATGAATATTTCTCGTTAAACCGAATCGTTGAATTATCGTCAGTGATTTCTAGACAGGAAATATCAATTCGCCTCTGCTCGACGAGACTCGTTACAAGTCGTTCGACCGCTTTCATCTGTTACAGCTTCTTTGACATTTGATAAATTTTTTGGTATTTTCGTGTCGCCCGAGAACACTAAATTTTTTTCTCGTTTGTTAAAAAATGTGGAGATCGTCTCTGGTGAACTTATCGATCGACACGAGAAGAACAATTTTGCAACGTGACGTTTAAGGAAAACCATGATTTTCTCGTTTGTTCGTTATTGTAAGGTTTAGTTTCTTATACTGTAGAAAATTGTATTCGTATTTTGATTTGTGGATTTTTTCAATTTTGATACGAACTTTTCACGAATCTTCGTATTTTTCATACGTATCTAACAGTAAGTTTCGTGTAATTTCCAATTGGTAACATTGAAAAGAATACATCTGTACTTATGTATTTGTGTTTAGCACACTTTAACATTGATCCGACGAGTTCATCGATCGTTATTAATAAGTCTGTTCAAAATCAGTTTCCATTGTGAGAAACGACGACGCGGTAGAAGTAAAATGACAGAGAGGAATCTAGTTCGTTGTCAACAATTAATTATGGGAAATTATTTGCATAAGAATTTACTAATTTATACCACCGGTAGGCGGAGATTAAAAAGCTTACTCGTATATCTGTCAAAATAGGATTATATTAATAATATCAAAGTTTTCAATGGCGCACTTCATTCCCAGTACTTAAAACAACAACAATTCCAAGTACTTAAGCCGCTTCTTTCGGAGAAACTGCTGGCAAGAGAAGTTTCTCGAAGAGCTTCAACCCCCCGAATACTGTTTCTGTAAGTATACTCTTACACGGTGTTACAAAACGTGCTTGCAATCTTTCCTCCGGCGAGCAATAACACTTTAAATTCTCTACATATAATTTCTTCGTTGCAGCTGGAAACTTTGAAATTTTTCTGTCGTGAAAATAATCCGCGACGCCTTCTCGAACGACCGGTAAGAAATTAAAATTAACAGGGAGAAACGATGCGTTTAAATTCCACGTTACAAGTATCGAAATTAATATTGCTTCGTTACAGTTGAAAACTTTGAAGTTACAGCATTTGGAAGCTTTTTACTTGAAAATAATCTGCGATCTTTTCCTCGAACGACCGGTAAAAAATTTTAATTAACAGGGAATAACGATGCGTGAAAATTACACGTTACAAGTATCAAAATTGAAATTGCTTCGTTAACAGCTGGAAACTTTAGAATTTTTCTCTCGAAAATAATCCGTGATCCCTTCTCCATAAGAAATTAAAATTAATACGAGAAAACGATTCGTGTAAATCACGCGTCAAAAGTACAAAAATTATTGAAATTCTTTTGGAAAAATAATGACAGTTTCACGCAGGAAAAAAACCATTCCAATAAAATTTTATACGATTTAACGCTAAAACAACCAATGACGAATGTACTCCTATTTGTATGAAAATATAGATATCTTCGAAGTTAGATGGAAAAAGGGCAAATTAATTTACAAGTACCATTAATTGTCTATTTCAATAATTGTCTACGAATATAGTAAGCAAAGACACCGTTAATAATGAAGTAATTTTAAAAAGTTTCAAACAAGTGAAATTGTCCCCTTGGACAGTTCTGGTATCGGTATACAGTATCTACATCGATGAATATTGTATCGATGTAGTTCTTAGCGTAGTGCACGAATATGGCGAACGAATGGAAATCGCATAAATCTACGCAAATCGCCTAACAATGCTACCAATCGCACTCAACGAATTCAAGGAGCAACAAAGCCACCGTTGATAACTTATCAATTGTAATATCCACCCCGATACTTGGATGGTGCAATTTATTAGCAGGCGGCCGGTATCGTTCGACCGGTACTTTGAAGTTCGATGGTCGACGGAGCTCAATATTACATCTGACTGGTCGGTACGAGTATTATACAAATTCCGATACGTGAGTAGATTTCGAAAATTATAAATCCCGTAGCGCCCATCGCGGGCAAATACGTGAACAGCATTATCCACTTTCACACAGGGTGGTTCTTTTTCAAACGTGCATCGCCTGGACACCGATCTGTTACAAAGCATGAAAGGCACGTTCTATTATCGTTAACGTAACATTTGAACGAATAAACATTTTACGGTATTGTATACCGCACACGGAACGAAAATCAATTTGTCGATTTATGATATATTTTCTAACGAAAGTTGTTCGATAAGTTTCATCGTTCGCTAAGAAATGGAGCTATTAGATTTGTCGTTTTATTTTTTTTTTAACGGTACTGTCGTTTAATGAACACGTGTGAAGTTTTACGTAGATCTATCGACTCGTTCGTATATTTACAGTTGTTCAAAGTTCAAGTGTAATAGTATTTTTTTTACAATAGAGAAAACGACAAAACTTATCGAACCAGCTAGTATTTTTCAACCGAGATAAAAATAATCGTTACTGTTACGTTATGTCGACTTCGAGAGACAGAGAGGTTATGTAGGTTTGAATGGAGGGACGTGGATACGAGGTGGGGATAGTCTCTGAATGGCTCTGAAAGTAGATCGTTTTTATAGATACTGGGTATACCAGAAGGAAGTCGAACAACTTTACCAGTGTGTTTGGTGGATTATTCCAAAACGAAAACGATCGTATAGAGTATTGGTTATGGTCGATAAGAGATAATGTTTTTTTCTTCTTTGGTCAAGTACCGTGTAAAATGCTGGCCAATGACGAACAGACTGTTGCGAGTGACGATATCGAAAGTAAACTTACCCTAGAGCGACAATAATCGTTAAAACTTCGAATAGATTTGAATCGACAGGTCGAGGAACGGTACTAATCCAAGAATCGCACTTTGAAATGTTTGGAAGAACAACTTTTTGCACTCGTTAAATTCGAGAGATCACATAAACCACGGGTACGGAGATCGACCGTTGTATGGGATTTATACTGCTCGAAAGCTAGCACTGGTGCTACGACCACTACCAATTTCAATATGGTTTTTCTATTGTACTGTTCTCAATTCCAACGTGAAGTTCTATGCATTTTACACGTAGCTTTAAGATTATTTGAAAGTGGATAATTTTGAAAAGAAATAAGAAAATTTTGGATTTTAAAAAGAAATAAGGAATGTTTGAAAAATAGATAGTTGTTGATCTGTTCCGATTAAGTACACGTAGAATCTATTTTGTCGAGAAAATCGAGGAAAATTGCTAGAAAATGAAACGATAAAAACTATAGATACAAGATTCAAATCTTGGGATACGTATTATATCCAACTTCGAGCTCTGAAGTTATCAGTGATGTTTCAATATAGCGTGCAATCGTACGAACTGATGGATTACAAATTATAAATTTGAATATCCAACGAATGATTAATTCGTGGACTACTATGCGTATCGAAAAATCCTATTTACTCTGACGGCTAAACCCTCCTAACATATTTAAGGATGAAATTATTTTATTCGAAAAGAAATTTTCAATCCACGATACTCGTCGATCTTGCGACAATAATAAATAGATTCGCATATTTCGATATTTAAAATAATTGAAAAATCACACCTGAATATACGTATACGTATTACACGGGATAGTTAAGAGGTTACGTTTCCAGGCATAGTTTCCGAAACACGCTGTAGATGGCGCAAAGTCGAATAACCTCGTTATAAGGGGAGCGCGTTTCCCCGCGTAGAGTATGGTTCGAAGCTTCGTAAAATATATATTTACGAATGCGTGGCACGATTTTACAAAATTGCGCGTATTGAATGTGAGATGCGTCCCGCCGTCGTTTCCTACCCGGTACACCATAAACAAAGAAGAAATACGTTTTCTATGAATATGTGATATTCCGTCCGCGGACGTCGCATCGGGACTCGCAATTATAATACAAGAACCCGATACACAATGAAACGACTCGTGGGTATTCTGTTTCCCGTCTTACGTAACACGACGATCGGTACGTGTACACATTTCGTTATTATCGTTGAAACATCCTATTACGTAATTTCGTAGGCGAAAATTTTTCCCCGTTGGCGCGGTTAAATATTTTTCTTCCATTAGACTTTCATCGAAATTCTTCGCAACGAATTATACCGAATTGTTTGCTGAAAGTTCACGGTTCGAAAAAGAGAGGCGGTGGAGGGTGGGGGGAGAGGTAAATAAATGATATCCGTACGAAAAGAAACATCCGATGAATCCGGTAACGGTAACGGAAGCTTTCGGGAATGGAAATAAAATGGTCGAATCGTGGCGATTCTAACGACGAACTCCCGAACCGTTGAAGAAACTTTGATAACGTAAGCGAAGTTTCACGGCGTTTGGTAATCTCCGCGGGCGGTTCTCGATTATTTTCCAAAGTACACAAGCTTCTCTTTTTTTTCTCTCTCTCTCGATGAAACCGGCGACGTATCGGATCCGACGAGAGGGATTTAAAAATTAATTTCAACTTCGCAACTACCCGCGACGGGGAATTGTACAAGATATATAGAACGGTATTTGCGGAACGTTGGACAAAGTTGGTTTAATGCCGTCACTCTGGAAATCGAATCATCCATCGGAGCAAAAGAAGGTACGACCTTCGAATTATTTTCGTAAAGCGAACTTGCTTGAAAATTGTTCGTCCACCCCCGCCCGTTGGTCGACGACGAGACGTAGCGAGGGGAGAGGGGGTTAGAAATAGTGGAAAACTCGCGGCGCGCAAACTTTTCGAAATTCGTGCGCGCGATTTATGTACACCGCGGAACGAAAAATAAAAACTTCCCGCGAAGAATTCCGTACACAACCCGGACGGTCTCGCGAAGATTAAATTCGTCGGTATACGCCAATAAGACGAACGAGAGACCCTCTGTTTTCCAATTTTCGAGTGAAAGAAAATTGAAATCAACTCGAGAGAACGACGAGAGTAAATTCAACGTTACCGTAGCATCGAAACGATCCAAGTCGATTCGCTGCTGCTGAATATTTCGAAATTTTTTCTCAGAAATAATCCGTGATCCTTTCTCGAACAATGAGAAATTGAAATCAACGTTGAGGAACAGTGTACGTAAATTCCATTGTCACGAGTATCAAAATTGAATATTGACTATTGATTATAGTTGCCGAGCTACAGGTGTAAACTTTGAAATTTTCCGGTCACGAAAATAATCCACGATCGTTTCTTAGACGAACGATAAAAGCAAAATGAACGTGGAACAACAATAGGTGTAAACGTTACAAAACGTGAGATTTACACGTGTGAAAATTAAAGTTGCTTCGTTGAAAGTATAAATTTTGAAATTTTCCTCTTACGAAAATAATCCATGATCGTTTCTCAGATGACCGATAGAAGAAATAAAAATGAACGTAGAAGAGCAATAGATGTAAATCTCGCGTTACGAAACGTAAGACACATCACACGTGTGAAAATTAAAGTTGCTTCGCTACACTTTAAGAGTTTAGAAATTGTTCTCTCTCTCGAATAATCCGTGATCCCTTCTTGCGCGATAAGAAATTGAAATTAACGCGGAAGAACGATACCTGTAACCACATCGTACCGATGGTGAAGCGTAGCAGTGTGTAAAAATAGTGGAAAACTCGCAGCTCGAACATCCCGAAATTCGTACACACGATTTATGTACGTACACCGCGAAAAATAAAAAGTTCTCGCGAAGGATTCCGAACGCAAACGTGTAGAGGGGGATCTCGCGAAGATTAAATTCGCCGAGATACGCCAACAAGACGAAGGAGACCCTCTATTTTCCATTTTAAGAAGCATTAAGGGACTACCCTAAGAGGATTTCTTTGTTAACCCCGTCAAAAGAAAATCGTTCACCGCCCGCTTGAACTTTTTCTTTGAAAATTGTTAGCCGGGGGAAAACTTACATACGACGAGTTTCGATAGATTTTTATCGTCCCACGCGCTTTAAAAAAAAATCATACAAATACCCGTGGGTTCCGCCAAGGGACGATATTTCGTCGAGAATCGAAATGTCACGCGTTAGGCCACCGATTCAATGGAATTCAACGTGGCACACGATCGTCGAATGATCTATGAGTTAATTTCGAGACGATTTTCGTGATCTTTCATCATCCGGTGTGACACACCGGTGCTTCCTCGATAATTTATCGGAATGGCTTACATGCTCGACCTTATCGATCTTTTAAAGTCTGAGACCACGCGAAGGTTTCAATCCTCGGACGGTTCTTCGAGCGCCATGGCAACTGCTCGAAACGAAGACGAGTCAATTTAAAAGATAGACATCTGGAAAACCGTCGCTCGATAAAATTGAATCGAGAAAAATGGAAGGGAAAATAGACCAACTGTGTGTGTGTGTATATACCGTAGACTCGGATCCTCGCGGTAAGACTTTTTCCGCTAGATAAACTTTAATAAATTTGAATCTTATTCCATCCGCGGGATGCACGATGTATCAACCGATAACCAGGAATCGACGCATGAAAATAATAAGGTAGATTCCCATTCGATATCGTCCGTGCACCCCATTACGTGGATGTGTCCTATTCGTAGACTTTCGAAAGAAATTTTTTACCAACGTTACAAAAATGTATTTCGAATATCGCGGGACGAATCAATTTTACGAAGGCAACGAGTATCGATTTTAACCGCAAATTGTTCTGTACGTAATCGATTAACGCTGCGTTACGATACGCGACACGGTATGTACATTTTTGGAAATTTTCAAAGAAATTTTTCACCACCATTAAAATGTATTTCGATATCACGGGATAAACGAATTTTATCGACCGTGAGTTGCAACACGTCGTTACGTACACATTTTTCAATTTCTCTTAACCGTAAAACGTTCTTCTTTTTCATTTACACTTGTAGCGTTTTGATAAAAATTGTTCAGGATATACAAAACTTGTATCTTTCGTTTCACGATACAACGAGAGAACTGAACAAATACAAAGGCGTTCAGTTGCATCTGTTATGGTAACTTTAAATATAGATAAAAATTGTATTGTACATTGGATCGAAAGAGACCCAAGGATAGCATTATTGTTATTCGAAGTATCTGTTCTGGAATAATTCTCGAAGTGTCTTTCATTCTCGCACCTCTTCGGCTCCACTTGGTTGAACTTTCTCGCATCCTTTAACGTGTACGTTATTTTAAAAATCAATTCCAACGAAGTTTGTCCGATGAATGAAATTTTAAACGCGTATACAAATTCCTCAGCAACTCCATTTACAATTCATAAACTTTATCCCTGTTCACAGTCTTAATAGAGGTTCGAAATTTTCTTTTGCATATGGAACAGGTTTCTGGCCAACGATGAAATTTAAAAAACAATTCTCCCCGACATTACAAACGTATTACGATTTACAGAGATTTCGAACTTCCTACCGATGCGAAAAACCCGATATCGAAAATATCTCGACGGGGAGAAGGATGGCTGGTCGTTTGAATACGGGAGTACGGTAACTTGAAAATCTCGACGAAAATGACGCTTCTGACCTTCGATCTCGACAGTCGGGTTGCAAAATGTTAAAACGCCAATCACGTACTTCTACGATAACAATGGAAAGGAAATTCAATCGTAAGGGCCACGGTAAACATTCTTCCTGGTCTTCCTCCCAGTCGGAGTGTGTGTTTACAAACGACTCCCCGAAGAGCACTTTAACCCCCTCGTAGTGGAGTGAAATGATGGGAAAGGGTTTAAAAAAATGTGTATTATTCTTATACCGGTTAAACATTGCTTTCATCCGTGAGAGGAAACTAAGGTGAAACGTGTTTCACGCACATACGTTTCCTCGTTGTTCGCGTTAATTGGGTTAAGTTTTATCGAGATTAGATTTTACAACGGAACTTTTAGCTACGCTGTGCTTCTTACGTGCATACCAAATTTTTTTTCGCGCTGAAATTTCATTGCGATGTAACATTCTTTATGGTAGAATTTTTCTATCCTATTCTGGTTCCTGTTCTGTACATTTTTTCCCCTATGGAAAAAATATGTAATATATAATATACGTCGTTAATAATAATAATAATATATATACATGGAAAAAATATGTAATACATAATATACGTCATTAATAATAATATATTTTTCATAGGGGAAAAAATTTTTTAAATAATTTCTAAATCTCTCCATTAAAAATTCTATTTCGCACCAGTGTCCCTGCAACGCGATGTACGCTCACTGGGGATCGTACCCTTTGCTTGTGAAAAGCAGTGCATTGAAATAACTATAACAGAGGGGGACGTAGAATTGCGTACAAAATAAACCATCCCACGTCCATGGTAAATTAAACGGTGCCACCGCTCGCCCCTGGCTCTGATGCACCAAACTGCGTAAAGGTTGATCGGGAACAGTGGTCGATTTTTCTTATCGAAAGGTCGCGGCGGGTAGGTCCGGTACAACCGTAAGCGTCGATGTCGAGACGCTGGGAAACGTTCACGAGGTGCTGCCTAATAAGATTCTCGTTTTGACGCCGCAACGTATGCCTGACGCCCGCTTATCAACGTCACAAACGAGCAGCCAGCGTACAGCGATAACGCAGTTACGGTGCAACCGGGGCGCAGTTTAGAACGCACATGAATACGTCCGAGTGTCATCGTGTTGACGTCCTTAATGGAATTAACCGTAGCTGCGGTGGGAGCATTTTAAAGTTCACCGCTGGAAAAGTACCGACAACGGTGTAAGTCCTGTCGCCGTAATCCGCTGTTCAATCTGGAGTACGCGGGTCGGTTGCTGGCTGCCAAGTATAAACTCCGCCGGTGTGGTCTGTGCAGTCGTGTAGAATCGTCAACTTCTGAACGCGGACGCGTGAATTTTCGAGGCGCCCGCGGTAGGCACTGAATATGCCACGATTTATAACCGTCGAGTTGTCAAAAAGTTGCCCGTACACTTTTCAGAGCTAATATTAACGTTTCCCGCCGTGGAACGTAAATTTTCTTTTTTTTTTTTATATATATATATATATATTTGTCACCTTCGTCGAATTGTCAAACTGTCATCCCGTTTGCGACATCTTCAACGAGTTGTCGAACAGTTATCCCTCCCAGTTATTGGAACTAGCATTAAGTTTCTCGGTCGTAGATGGTAAATTTTTTTTTGTAACATCTTCAACGAGTTGTCGAACAGTTATCCCATTTTTGACTTCTTCAACGACTTGTCCAACAGTTATCTCATCTTTAACATCTTCAACGAGTTGTGAAACAGTTATCTCGTCTTTGACATCTTCAACGAGTTGTCAAACAATTATCCCCCCAGTCATTAGAAGTAGCATTAAGTTCCTCGGTCACAGATAGTAAATATATATCTTTAATATCTTCAGTAAATTGTCAAAGAGATGTGAGTTATACTTTTCAGAACTAACATTAAGTTTTTCGATCATAGGAAGTCAATATATATCTTCAACATCTTGATCGAGTTGTCAAACAATTATCCCACTTTCTAGGTCTAACATAAATATTCTCGGTTATAGTAAATTTATATCTTTAATATCTTCGCCGATTTGTCAAAAAGTTGCTCTCTATAGCGTTTTAAAATTAATAGATATACCAAGAGTGAGCGAGATAGAACAACAGCGAGCAAGCCTCGCTTTAGATAACCGATACTTTAAAATACACTAATGTAACATAAAAATTTATTATCGATCGATCGACGAGGTTCTCCCGTTGAAAATGAACCCATACACGACCTCGTTCCAGCTAATTTTAATAACACGTTGTTCGAATTATTTCTGAAAAATTATATAACGCGAAAACGTGTTCCGATTAGTCAGAAGTTCGTACGAAACTTGATATTATTTCCGCGCGTACATTTTATTACCGCAGATGGGTAGTAAAATATATTCAGAACAAATAAATAGAACAATGTTATACTGAAATTGAACGTATCGTGCGTCACGATAATTTATAAATGTAAAAATGTTACATTTATTGCGCAAAGTTCAGAAACACGTGTTATTGCTCTAACCGAACGTGCTATCTGTGTTGTCAGGGTCCGTGAGTAATACGAACAATGTGATTTAATATCACGAAGTACTCCACGGGATGACTCACGGGATTGGATTACACCGCACGTGGGTCATCGAAACAAGTTTCTATCTCCACCTTGTTCGCCCCAACTAAAATGGTAACTCGGCTCGGGTTCGAGTGGAAAAATTTCAACATCGACCACCATGTACGTAAGACTTCTGTTAACCCATTCGTGAATTTATTACACGACCAAATCGTTTACTATTTCGATGTTCGATATCGATCCAACGAATAAGTAATATCCTTTTTCTTCTCTACGATCGAACAAATTTGCACGAATACAAATTTATAGCAATCTTTATTTTATTTGTCAAACGATATCGTAATCCACCTCGATCCAACAAGTATACAATTACTCTACAATGGAACAATTTTACACGTATACAAATTTATGGCAATCTTTTCTATTTATTTAAGGATTAATATTTCCATTTATCGTGGTCGTTATCCCGATACGATATGATTACCCTAATTACCATTCGTTACTCGTGACAATTATCGAGAAATTTAACCGTTCAAATATTAACGTCCCCGCTGGAACACCGTCAAAGGAACGCGAAGAAAGTACAACGAACGTTGCGCTAATAAATCAATTACTCGACATTGTCTGTAATTCCTGTTGCTCTAAAATACCAACAAGGAATTGCTACCTTTCCTTTACGTAATACATAAATTATTCATAGCTTCCTCTTCTATCGTCGTTGTGTTACTTGAACGTGTTGGTCCACCGAATAAAAGTTTCTGATAAATACGGTGGTTCACCGGGCCAGTCGCGCGGCATTTCCGATATAACCGTGAAAACAGGTCAAAACGTTACCAATGTTAGCGATCGCGTTAAAATCCCCTTTATTTCAATATGCTACTCCGCTTAATGAAAGTTTCCTAGTAAATATTGTGGCCCACGGGTTACCCACACTGCATTTAACGCACTTCCGTTACAACGGTAAAAATAGGTCACTGTGTTACCAATATTAGCGATTGCGTTAAATTCCGCTCACACTTCGCTCACCCTTCCCGCTGTTTTGCTTCAACATGCTAGTCCACTTAAGAAGTTACGGGAGCGTGACGAGTTGAAAAATAAGAAGCATTCGAAGCGTTTTTATACGCGAACGACTCCGCAATTTCGTTAAATATTTATCCATTACCCGCGAACACCACGGAATTACGACACGGTTGAATTTCGTGAAAAAATTTCAATTTTCATCAAAGCTGCGGTCGATCGCGCGGAGAAACTCTCCGCTTAAATAGGCGAAAAATGTAACGACCGAATGCTCCGAAATAAAAAAGAAAAAAAATTAAAAAAAACACACAAGGAAATTTTACAATTCGCATTAGCGACTCTATCGTCGAGGGTGGAAATTTTGTCTAATTTCTACTTTCACATTTTTCGTCTCCGTTCAGAGTTAAACATTGGATTTGTCGCCCTATATTTTCGCATTCTTTGGACCGTAACGTGAAAAGTTTTTGAAAAATAATTCGAAAGGCTCGACGACACAGAAACGGTAATGCAGATTGTAAAACTTCCTTGCTTTTTTATTTCGGATGATTCGTTCGTTGAATGCCTTCTCCGGCTGGTCGGATGAAATGGCTCTGTACCGAGTGGTCGTAACTTTTACTAGAATCGAAATTTTTTCATAAAATTCAGTAGATTTGTAGTTTAACGTGTGTAGTTTCGAGTAATGGACGAAGATTTGATAAAAGTACGTGCTCGTCTTCGTAAAGACGTTCCAAATACTACCTTATGTTTCAACCCTGTCGCCCCATCGTAACCCGTTAACCCTCTTAAACTCGAGCGTTCGATCCTTCGTACGCTCGCAACATCGCGAAAACTATGAAACGCGCGGTACTCTATTCCAAGCCCTTGATACTTGGAGCTTTCTACTAACAAAGAAACGAGGATAAATATTTACTCGAAATTATTCGAATAATCCACAACCCCGATAATAGGCTACCTCTATCGTAGTCTTATCGAGGTATTCGATGTTTGAATTGTACAAACGCTGGAAGAAATATCAACAAGCACATCTTACACCGAGACAACACTTGAGAATCGATACGTATTCGTATCGACCCTTTTTCATGCTCGGAGTATAATTAATAAAAGTAACAATTAAAAATAGACCGATACAGCCTTCTTCGCAGATTATACGTATACACCTGTATTTACAAGGAAAGAAATAATTTTTGTAAGAGTACAGATTAAAGCTAGCGGTGCATCAACCCCTAAATGTAATTAACATTTATTTCGGTTATAAGTACACCAATTTCCTCAACACGTTCGCTACCATGCGTGTACGTACGACGCGAGAGCTTCGAAAATCTACGATAGCCATGATTTCCCATTTCGCGCCCATACAGAACAAACGAAGCGTGTAACTCTAGACCAGTGTCACGCTACACGCAACACACCGTACGAAACGTTTAGTTACCGGCGCGTAAATACTTTTATAGTGAAAAACACGGGCCACGTTAAATGAAAAAAAAAATAACCAAGATCCGAAGAGGACGTTCGAAGAACGTTGTCGCGTTCAATTTCGTCGTATTACCAATTAAAGGGAAAAAGGAACACTGTTCTCTGTATACGTAACACGGTGATTTTAATTCAATAACGAATTACAAAGGTCTCGACTACAGAGGATTACCACTAATATAATTTTCCAAGCGATCCTGGTAACGAACGTGTTGATTTCGGGACACGGTTAACGGCTGTTGCTGGATCGCTACCATCGCTACACGTCGCTGGCTCGCACGGTACGATTTATTCGTGGAAAAGAAATACAGCGCTCTAGATCAGCGTCGCATAATACGCAACACACCGTTCGAGGTATTCAATTAGTCTATTTAATACGTAAATATTTTCACAACGAAAAGCGTACTTTAAATAAAGAAAAAAGGTAAATAAAATACGAAGAGGACATTCGAGAAATATTCTCGCGTTCGATTCTGTCACGTTGCGATTAAAAGGAAAAAAGAATCTATAATGGATTCGTGTATTCGATTGTTAAGTAAATTTACCATCAACGTGGTATATATACGGAGAACGATTTTTCTAAGCGAAAGGCTGTTAACAAACGCGTCGGTTTCGCTACCATCGCTACCCGTTACTAACTCGCGCGATGTAATCTATTAACGAAGAACAAATATTATACTTAACTTTCAAAGTATTCAATCGGTCTACTTAACGTGTAAGTTTTTCTATTACAATCGAAAACATACACTGAACCAAAAATAAAGAAAAGAAGATACAATAAAGAACAAGAGATCTTCGTGTTCGACTATCGCAACTTTCAAAGCGTTCAATTGGTCTGTATAACGCGTGAGCGAGTGAAAAATAAAGAAGAAGAGATCTTGGTACTCGATCCTCGAACGCAACTATCGGCAACGCGATGCAAGCCGGACGTGATTTTTCCAAGCGAAAGCCGGTTAACGAACGTGTTGATTTCGGGGGGGTAGGGATAGATGGAGGGGATAGCGCCGCTACCATCGCTACCAGTCGCCGATTCGCGCGGCACGATCCGCTCTCGCCGCTAGAGAAGAAATACGTGTGCATCGGTCGGGCGAAAAAACACGGCGCGACCGTGCGTCGTCGTCTTTGTCGTCGTCGGCATCGAGTATGCCGACAAGCCCGGCACAGTAGTCGCGGTAAAGATAAAGCCAGACGACGGGTGAGGCGCACGCGGCACCGGCGACTGACCGACCGACCGACCGACCGACCGACCGACGACAGACGACGGATCATCGCACGAATCGAAGCCAATTATCGGCGTCGACTGGCACCGCCAATCGAGTAAGGAACCCGATCCGCGTCCTGCCGCGGCGAACGGAAGCCCGTGATATCCGCGCTTAACGACGTCTAACGTCGATAAGGAAAAGTTAAACGCCGAGGGAGGAAAGAGGAGAGGGACAGGAGGGAAGCGGCGAGGGAGGAGGGGGCGGTTGACGGGGGATCCCTTACCTTTCCACGTCACGGCGAGGTGCACGCGAAATCCGACCACGCCATTCTCTCTCTCGAGCACAGCACCGCACTGCACCATATATATACACACAAAGAACACACTTCAACACATCTCCACCCCACCCGTGACAATTTTACTTTTAATCTCTCTCCGTCCTCTCTGCGCTCCTCGCGTTTACTCGTCCGTTATTTTTTTATTTTTCTTTTCTTTTCTCCCTTACCGTCGCTCTTCTACCGGTTTCTCTCTTTCTCTGTTCCCCTCTAGGTTATCTATCCTTGTCAATCCACCACCCACCCCACTCCTTTTCTCTCTCTCTCTCTCTCTCTCTCTCTTTCTTTCTTTCTCTTTCTCTCTCTCTCTCTTTCTCTCTCTCTCTCTCCCCGACCGGCAGGAAAACCTTATCGTCGGCCTCCCTTTTCTCCGGCGCCCTTTCTTCCTCTCGCTGTTACCGAGACGATGACCGGGGACACCGCCGATTATCCGCCAGCGAGACCGTTGGATCGCGACGTCTACGGAGCGTTCTCGGTACGCGACGATGGAGGACGGCGTAGGACGAGGTTAGGAGGAAGAGGAAGAAGAAAAGGAAGCACCTCCCTGCGGCACGCGCGCGCACGAGAGAGAGAGACAACCCAGCATCCAGCTACGCCCGTGACAGCGTCTGGGCAACTACTGAGGACGATCTGCGCGGTTCCGGCGCAAGCTTTCGTTCGTATTTTGACCGGTAGCGGCGCCACCGTGGTTCATCCCTTTTCGTTAAACGGCCACCGTACCATGGTGCGCACCGCCGTCCACGTTTCAACGCCGTGGCTTCCCGTAGCGACGGGGGATGAGGCGAGGCGAGGTGGGGCCAAGAGGAGATCGTTGCGCTTTCGCGTGCGTCGCACGGTGTGCCACGACCATCGGTTTCGAACGAACGCTGCCAGGGAAAACGAAATTCCTTCCCGATTTTCAATTCCGAGTATCGCCCCGTATCACGTTTCGAGTCACCGGCGGCGTGAGAAACGTCGATCGTTAACGATCGATCCACTCGGCGCGAAAATTGCGCGAAATTTACGGAAACTCGCGCCCGCGTTTTCATTTCGCACATGATGCAACGAGAGGATTAAAGAAATACAGGCGCGGAAAATTGCGTCCGTTAGGGATGTTTCGATTACAGAGAAACAATGTATTATAGAGCGCGATGGAGAGGCAAAGATCCGAGGAGCACGGTGAAATTAATGGGAGCGGAAAGTTTCCAATTACGGGGGAAATTGTTGCAATTGTACGATGGAATATGAACGAATCAAAATTTGACTTCATTGCGCGGGTAAATTGTCACGCGTTGGTCTTGTTCGATATTTCTTTTTCGTATCAAATTTTTGCCGATCTTCTTCTTAATGGTGACAAAAGTATTGCAATGTAATAAATAGAGTTCGTTTTTATTCGTCGTAAGTGGATTGTATAGTTCGAAAATTGTTATTTCTACTGTATACCTGGTGTGCTTTCTCTTGGGTAAAAATTTGATTTTTTTTTGTGAGAATGATAATAGTAATGTTGGATCAGTTTCTTAATCTTTTGTATGTTTAATGTATAGATTAATAAGAACGAAGTTAAACGCTGAAAACGAGAATTCGATATCGTAACGATGCAATAGCTGTGTTTTTAAATCCACTACAATAACGTTCTTCCACGTTCTTAAGATTTAAACTGCTTTCGATTTCTTTACGAGATGAATACGCTACACGTGGAACGTGCAATATATTCGTGTATTGTATCAAATATGCGAAATAAAAAAATTGTTTTTTTAAATCTTCTATCGACGAAACGAAGTTTAGTTTACGTAACAGTTCAGACCGGTTGACGAGTGTTAGCATAGATTCTTTTATTTCCAATGAGTTCTAAATGCAATTAAACGGGTATCAAACTCGATTTAATCGATAGGCAATTAGTCTCGAATCGTGCAAACATATTCCTTAAAATGGTTTGATACAGATACTATAAGTAGTTTCAATTTCGATAGTATCGAAACAAGTATCGGTCTGTCGCTACTTCAAACATAAAAACCGTATAAATTAATTAATCGATTTACCTTGCTAAATTTACGATAACTTGCAATTTCGGAAGAATGACAATTTGTTCACTTTAAAGTAAGTAAACAAATTTTAAGGTGAACAAACGTTTATGAGGGTCGCAATGTAACGATTTTTCGTAAAATAATTTACAAATTATCATTGACACAACTATTTGAACGAGAAGTGTCAAATGTATGAGATTTCCAGAATTTTTTAATGAATCGGTATATTCCCTACTAAAATAGAAAAATACGAACAAAAAGAAAAATATTTGCTTTCGAAAGGAAATGAAAGATTCAACGAAGATATACAAAGGCATCCTTATATTATTTTAATGAAATCAATGTTCCAAAATATTTCAGTTTATTTATTTTCATTAAAGTAAAGTATCTCCTCGCCCTCGAATCACATAAATACGTCTTTAGTGGCTCTTGAAAAATGTTATGCTACAATTAAATTTTTACGACATAAATAAACTAAGAAGCAAGATTAAACAAATTTTAAAGTACTTTCAGTAACTTTATTTGTCTAAACGGGTTCATTTTACCCTATTAAAAATTTTAATCCCAAAGATAAATTTTGCTATTCGACACCTCGTTTTTACAACGAATAATGATAAAGTGTTAACGTATACATTTTTTTATCGTGTCTTGCAAGATTCGTACTATTGTGTATCGATGTCCTACGAACGTACATGCCCGTGGAACAGTCAGCCATTGCGATGAAATTTGTTCGAATCAGTTCTCGCAAAAATATTCGAGACCTTTCTTTTTGTCCGCAAACATTCGTATTGAAGGGATGACGAAAACTCTTGAAGTTGAGGGTAAAAAACATACTCGACCGATACCTCGAACGCTATTAAATCTAGGGACAAAGTTCCAAGGAAGATTCTTATTTGAACACCTTGAAACAAGGGATACATCTTCGGGAATAACTTATAGAAATGTAATTACTTAACCGATTGTTTTTAAATTCTCATGTTTACCGACCAGTGAGTAATATTTACGAATTTTCTTATATCGATATACTAATCAATATTTTTCTTTCAGGAAACACTTAAAGAAACGTGTCTGTTTAAATTTGAGTATATTTTAAATAACATAATTTTGATTGTGTGAAAAATTCCAGTTCGAAAACATTCGTATTTCGTAATTTGATTGTTTTATTTACCGTAACCAAATTTGCGCTGAACTCGATGATAATTTTACAAGAAAAATAAAAATGGGTAGAATTGTTACTAATGTGTTATTTAAACGTATCAATTTTTCTGAATGGTGTTCCATTGGATGAATTCGTTGTTCGGGAATGTATCATTTTCGTGCTTAAACTTTTCTTCTACGTCGAATACTTTCCAAGATATTGGACCGAATAGACTTTTTCATCAGCGACTTTGAAGGCTTTCACCCCTTCGATATAGATGTTTGACGATACAAAAACATATTGGCAAATGTATCCGAATATATGGCCTTTTTTCATCCTCGAGACGAGTTCGATAAACTTCTAGAATTGAGCCACTTAGTTTTGAGTACCTGTGCAAGGCTCGCTGGAATTCGTAACACAAACGAATAAAGTAGTGATTCTTCGTGTAAAAATAAATCGAAAGTGTGGTGTAAAATTGTTTCGTACAAGGGCTCGTTATCGAAGAATTCAATTTTAAAAAATTCATCGAGTACGTTTACGATTTAGTAAAAGTTGACCAACGTATCTGTATATTGTTTATTATTTCTGTTCGTGTTAGTGACTTGAGAAACATTAACGATTGCGCGATAATATCGTTTACTACTGGTTCTGACTAATTATAAGACAGTAAGACTTCTAAAATCGACAAAAAACCTGTACCATCGCCAAGACGGACAAATATTCCCGTAAGTAGATATGGTGAGCAATGAACAGACACGTTAGCAGAGCTACACTTAATTCTATGTTCAAAATCAATTTCCTCGGGCACGAATGCTCGTATAAAAAATGATATTTCACATTTTCGTTTCATTTTTACACCGAGCATCGTTAAGCAAATTTAGTACAATATTACTTACAATATTTGTAACAAACGCAACTTAGAATATACGTTTCGATACAAATACGTTCAGAAGAATGAAATAAACCACAATTACAATTTTTAATGAGCAGAAGGTACGTCCCAAAACTTGTAATAACGATCGAAGGAATAAAGTTGCCATAGTATGATTATTCGTCTAGAGAAATATTATAAATATCATTATCAGTGTGATTGGAATGATTATGATCGAGTACATCGATATTTTCTACTCGGATTGTGTGATCTTTATTCTTCACCAACGAAGTTATATTTCCGTGCATAATAATTGAATCTACAGAAATGTGATGTGTGCATCGTCTTAAAAATTAGGGTAAAAGCAATCGATAAATGACTCCGATCTGCAGAGACATTTTTGCGATCGTTCGTTTTCGTCGTACATCATTGGAAACGATGGGATTGTATTTTATCTGTTGGTACCATCACGGTGCGATCGTCGGTAAATTCTAAGGTACACTGGATAGAACCTTTTTACGATTTACGAGCGAAAGCCAACGTGTAAATAGCGACGAGTTGACGATATTTCGTGAAACGACACCGTGACTGGAATCGTGAGGAGATCAGGACTGTCACTGATTTTTACTCCATTACTTTCAATAGATAGTACGCAGTGTCATCTGATAGGTTTGGGTAAATTTTCGTCATGGTCCTCTGTTGTTGTTTAAAGTTTAATATCTGCTGTGTCAAATATTGAAAACAGTTTCTAATTTTGTATGTAGGTCAAATTTGAGGAGGTGGGTCAAAAGTATCAAATTTGGGGACACGTGCAATTGCAAGAGTGAAACACAAACTATAACAATTTAATGTCTCATAATACTATAAAGTTTCAGTGTAATCAGATCCGGATATTACGTTACGCTATCGTACGCGGTTCAAACGTATGTTTATTGCTATCAAAACATTACAATTTAATAATATCGTTACTAATGGTAAATTAGAGCATAAATCGATTTGAGCAAATACGAGTACCAATAAATTGAATACCAATAGTTTGTATTTAGCGGTTCAAACAGCTGGACAGTTTTATACCTAAATGAATTTCTATAAAACGTTATGATAGATTTACAGTAGAAATACTCAGAATAATACTTACGTGTGTTCGTATTTCTGTAACAATTACCTATCTGGTTATTAACAAGAGAAACTACTAGTGGAATAACTCTGTATGTATGGGATATTAGATAGATACAGACACACTCAAATTGTTTCATTAATATGCTGGATTAGGAGGTCAATTACTCGAGGTTCTCGAGGGTGTAACTCTTCTCGCGTTTCATGAATAAATAGTAACACTACCGCGGTGTGATATTATTGTGGCAATAATAATCAAAAATTAAGAGATGCAAGAGAACGGCCGGTTTCGGTTGCACAATAAAGTGGACGATGAAAACGAAAAATCATGAACAGAGTTTCGCGTACGCTGTGGGGTGTTAAACTAATGGCGCATGAAACTACTCGGTTTGTGGTCACTCGATTAACAGTACTCCATTTGGAAATGGTCCGTGGCCATTCTCGTGACGACCACTCTCTTTTCACCTTCCTTTGATTGCGTACATGGTAACGTTTCCGGTTTGGGACCTGATAATGGAGCAGTCTGTACCACCTTTCCAAAGTGTCAACTTTCGTAGATCGAAGTGAAGGGTAATGTGTTTAATATTATTCCAAAGACCGTGATTAACAATTGGCAAAAATTCTGCTACGTAACGAGTCGAGGTAGGAAGATCACGATGCAATTATGTTAGAAGGATGACACGAAGGATTCTAATCTGCATTATCTTTGTACAAGTTTACACTGGTTGCCAGGAATCTGTACATACATATCCACGTGATCAAAATTCATTGAATATTGCATTATAACAGTTCTGATTAAATACCCTTGGAAAATTTTTTATAGAGTTTTTGAAACATTGTAAAATACTTTCAATTTAGATTAAATATTGAGGAGCAAGGAATTTTATTGTTGAATAAAAATCATGACTGTATCTGAATAAGGCAGATGGTAATGCAAATGTTGCGATTTGAAAATTATCTACAGAAGAATCATATCTATTTGATCGTAACAAATTATTTAGTAAACGAGTAGTACATGACTAAGAGAGAAAAAGTACATAACAAGAATGTAACTACGTTTTATATTAGGATTCTTAACTTTTACAACAGTTTCTAACATTCTCAAACATTGTCAGATCAGTGAGTGCAGAAGGAAATAAATATTTATTTAGAAAGAAAGTGCACTAAACACACTATAAAATTAAATCAAAAGTACAAATATTTATTTAACGAAATAAGATATCAGTTTGTTACACTCGAGTATTTTGTGTAGCTGACTACGTGTAAAAAAATAATACTTATTGTTTAGATTAATTTATCCCGTAAATATTATTTATCGTTGTAGACTAAACTACAACATAATGTGTATCTTATGCTTAACGTGTATCCGTGTGTATAAACTATATAAGTACCTTACATAAAATTAACAACAGCGACATTTACATTTTACCCTTGTTAACGTTATATACGTAACTTACACGTACGAGTAGTGAAAAATAAAATATTAAAGAAACCGTGAACAATTTGAGTTGCAATAATTTTCCACGATAATTAGTGGAACATTTTTCATTTATTATAATAAAAAGTGTCCTTATTTCAGGGTAAAAGTATGCTTATTGAATTTGAGTTACATAAAGTAATCAAATTTGTCAATTGTCATTGAAAAACGCTTCTTACGTATTAAATACGTATAAAGAAAATTATAAATTGCAATAATGTTTATCTGTCGAACTAAATAAAAAAAAATGTTTAGGAACATTTTATGTCCTCGTAACAAAACAAAATATGCATATAAAACAAAAATAAATATCCGTCGAAGTAAACATTATTTATATCTAAATTTCTAATTACGCAAAACAATCCTAAAATGTTATAAATCGCAAACCTCCTAAATACATAAATGTACGACGTTATTCTTTTCTAAAATATATGCAAAATAAGTAGCATCAAGATTTATCACGAGTAATATGAACGTCAGTATATCAAAGTAACATAAATAAACAATATCGTTAAATAATACAAAAACAAAAATTAAACATTTTTCTATTTAATAATATTTTTTTTATATTTTATATAATATTGTTGTACCCCATGACATAAATCTAAAAATGAAATTGTTTATATAACAAACTTTGATTTTACTTTTGTAAACAAATAAATTAAGAAAAAAACATTAGTATTAAACGCATCGTCGCAATTTAACTTACCAAACAGTTTTATGTTGTTTCATATGAGTTTCAAAAGCACCAAATTTACTATATATCTTTTTACAAATGTTACAAGCAAATGTTGCTGAATGATTATTAGCATAATGAATGTGGTGAACTAGTTTTAAATGATGAATTAAAGACGATTTATGTCTGAAAACAAACTGCTATCAATACCACTAATATTTTACAACTTGGAAATCTAGATGTTTCAAGGTAACTGTTTATTACCTATACATTCTTGTGCACATGTCACACTTATATGGCTCTTCCATACGATTGCAATAAATGAAATGCCTCTTGAACTGATATTTCTGATTAAAAAGTCTACCACAACTTTCACAAAGTATTAAATACGAGCCTGAAAAAAAATTCGGTAACAAACATTATGGCTTACCATAAATAAAATCTAATGTTACCTCCATGTGCTTTAGCATGATGTATCGACATTGCACTTATAGTTGAAAATGTTATGGGACATAATGAACATTGAAATCTGTAAGAAAAATTTGTGCTTTGCAAATTAGAAAAATGAATAGATATAAACAGAAAATTATACAGTACATTGAATTATAAAAATTCCATTAGTTTCATACGATAATTAAAATATATTTGTACTATATTTATAATATAAGTGCTTCTGTATTAAGACTAATTTGATGTTTTATTCATAAAATGCAAATGTAGCAAACGAGATAAATACTTTGCAATTGATAATGTTATAAAAATTAACAATAACTTATCATATGTGCTTCACTTACTCTTTGTCACCTGGATTATACTTTTTATTTTCCTCGATTAGCAATGTATCTGTACAGTTATTATTTTTCATTTCTTTAGTTACCTCCTTTTTAATGTCTGTGTCATTATAAAAGGTTGACAATTCATCTAATGATAATATGGGATTTTCTAATGGATAGTGAGACAAACTTTCTATATCAGTTGTTAGTGAACATGAATTCTTGGCACTGTACCTTTCTTTCAAATTAACATCAGTCAAATATACATCAGTCTTTACAGATTGTGAATTTGAACAATTAAGATTGACCTGATTATCTATGTCATTATTCATAGTAATTGAATTTTTATTAAATTCATTTTTTAACTTAGTGGTTGATACCCAGTGTGAAGCACATTCTTCTGGACAGTAATCACAACAAAGTTCAGACAAACAGTTTGGTTTTTTATCATTGAGAAATAATGTGTTTTCATTACAACATTTTGAAAACATCAAGGACTGATCTGATAGAGCTTCTTCATCATTTTGCTTATCCTGTATCAAGGAACAACATGGTATCTCATATATATCAACCTTGTTACTATTTACATCACATTTCTTTTTATAAATGTCATGATCATGGATTGTATTTAACGAGTGACACATTTTATCAGAATCTACTGTATAGTTTGTGAGATAATCTAAATTATTGATTCCATAAGATTCATAGTTAAAGTTACTAAATATTTCATTGTTCGAGAAGTCAATTGAATTTTCACGAAACTCAGGAATAAATTCTTTAGATATGTTATGCAATGTAGGAGACAATAAATTATATTTGTAGTCAGTTTTAAAAACAGGTATTTCATGTTCCTCGTATTGTTTTGTAATGAAATTACTTAATATTTCCTTTTGCATAGGGTCTTTTACTTCTACCGATGTAAATAAATTTTGTTGTAACATTTTCTTTCTATCATCGATACATGAGTTACTAGCCCAATTGGTCGAGCCATACCATATATCATTAAACTTGTATTCTTGCTTTCTTTTCTCAGATGCCTTTTTATGTTTACTCTTTTTTCTAATACATTTTTTTTCTATGAAAGAGCTATCTGGCATTGTACTAGAATTTTGTTTCGTGTCAATGATGGTTGTATTTGTTTCCATTGGAAGAACCTCAGAAATTCTTTGCAATTTAAAATTATTTTTTAAAATATTAGGGATTTTTCGAGTGGACATTTTATTAGGAATACACGTTTGTTGCTTTAGTACTTTACTTTGAACTCCATTAATAATTTTTAAATTATCTATCTTATTATGCCTCTTGTTTTTTCTTGTAGGTAATAAAACTGTTCTTGAATAAATATTTTTGAAACTTTCATACTTGAAATTCAAAGCATTATTGTTACAATCAAAGTTTGTGGCAAATCTGTCTGATGTTTTCAACATTTTTACTGTTCTCTTTTACATGTACCAATTACTTTTCTATGAAATTCATCTACTTATACATTCTGATTAAATTTATATTGTTCATTAGAGCTATAAAATATGATACATAAAAAGAAACAATTAAGAAAATGTAGCTTCACTCTCCTATATTTATTATTATATTTTATCAATCAAGAAAGTAAGAAAGAATATTACACGAATTATAAAATATTAAATAGAAATTAATGTAATCTCAATAATACGATAATACTACGATAATATAACTAAATGTGTATTTTAATAAACAAATAAAATATTTTTTCTATTTTGATGTGTGAACATACTTAGCTTTTTTATGAAAATTCACTGATCATTTGGAATTCATACTCCTTAACACTTTTACATCAATTGTTAAAATAAAATGATAAAAATGATATAGCTAGTATCAAAAATCACATATAAAAAATACATTTATTTTTTTTAAACTTTCACGTGTATTAAAATTTTTAAATGCAGTAAACCTCACGACAGATAGCACAAAATGAACTGATCTAAACCAAGCGAAAAACGGAAGGACTATGGGTTATGTTTTAGACCAAAGAAATTGAAATCTGAAATGTCCTTCAGCGGAACATAATATAAACATTTCTAAGAAGCATCAGTATGGCGATTCAAAATACACATATAGATACTGTCTATCGATGTACAGATATATCGAATGCGATAACTCGTTAGAATCGATTTAGTAACTCGTTTTTTAACGAGTGAATTTTTAAATTGTTTGCTTAGATCTATTGATTTTTCTGGAGATAATTAAATCGCAAAGACAGAACAAAATTCAAACAAAACTGAACAAAAAATGCTGTGATGACAAACTTGAGAATGACGATGCTATGGATTATTCGTATTCTCGTAAGTTGAAGTGTATTTTTAAATTTTACTCTTAAGCTTTCCATGTGTATGAAAAATTGAAACAAGTTTTCGAATCATAAGTAATCATTATATACTTTGTGCAAAAGTATGAAACAAATATCTAACATTATTAATCTGAAAATAAAATTTAACAAATAGAACATACTGCCATTCAAAATTAAATGTTGCTCTTATGCGAATGAGGTTATTTTTTTGTTGCGTGAACAAAAACTATAAAAATATATTTTATGCTTTGCAGTAACTATAATTGTTTTATCAAAACATACTATAATAGCAGACTTAAAAACGTGGTATAAATTGTAAACTGAAAACTGCTTATATAATGATAAAATACTTTATTGCGGTGCATAATTATTTTGTGTAATGATAAAACTTCAATCTTAAGAAACGGTAATATAGATATATGACAATAGTGATCAAATAAATAAAATGCTCTGTGTTTTGTGATATTTGTATACTTGTTTACCATGTGTAGTTCCCAACAAAAATACAATTACCAATCGTTATTGTCATCTAAGTCGTCGTTTTTAGATCTTAATGTAGAGAATAATACATCCCTAATTTTTGGCCGTGGATCTTCGGTAATTTTACTTGGTACAGCTCCGTGCTGTCCTAACATCCATTCCAATTCTATGAAAATATAACAATTTATATTAGTATTCGTGCAAATATGAGAAATTAGTTTAGAAAAAATTCCTTGATAAATATATAATTATGCCTACCTGCTTCGGTTAATTTCATGCCTCTTAATTCTATGGGTCCAATAATTTGGTGCACCATGTTTCCATTATCATAGATAAAAATTGTAGGAAGATTGTTATCTGGCCAGTTGGGAATACAAGTAGTAGAAATGCTTTTTAGAAACTTTGTTGCAGGGAATTTTCTTGCCAGATTAGCTAAATGTTGATTTACAAGTGTGCAAAGAGGTATGCTAAAAGTAACAGTTACAGTAAGACAAAGTTCATTACATTGTATTCTTATCAAATAAATTAATATCGTACCCAGTTTTGTACAAATGGAGGACAACCTGAACATCTTCTCCAGCATTATTTACTTCTTGAACATAATCTATTCCTGATATTTCTTTGACATTACCATATTTAGATTTATTAGCTAATTCCTGTAATTCTGCTATTCTCTTACGTCGATACTCCAGTAGAATTTTTTCGTCTTCTTCATCCTCTAATTCATCTAATTCGTCTAATGTCTTGTCTTCCAAATCAGTAGGTGCTACATAATGAAAAATTACAATTATTGGTATCTGGTTCACTATATAGTAATATAAAACGATTAAAATAAAAATTTGCATACCACGCCCAGTTTTTTCATTTATAGTATTTTCCACAATGTCCAGTATTTCATCTTCCGTAACCTCTTTTTCCTTCTCGGGTATAATTCCTTTTCTCCTAAGAATGTCATTCCATTCTGTATCCTCATTTGGATCTTGCTGTATTAAAAAGATGTAGGTTATAGAAGTTATACGGTGTAAAATTTATACAAAAATCCTAGCTATATGTTTTTTAGAAGTATTCGGACAGCTGTGAATGCATCCAAGTTGATTTTAAATTTTAGTAATATTTGACATTCCTTATTTGGAGTTACGGTTATTCATTCTGACATAACCTCTATCCAGAACAGTCAGTTTTTCACTTACCATGGTGTAAGAAGTTACTTAGTCGTTTAATTCCAGTTCAAAAGATTGATTTGTAGTATGTAAATCGATCGATCGTTACGCCGAGTAGCTTTAAGTGACAAGAATCAATTAGAACGTCGTACAGTTGTGACCGACAGCTGATCACGTTTCACTACAATCAGATATACTACATAGCTGTACTCTTACTTACACATACGTATTTATGGTATCATCAATGACGCATTCACACTCCATTCCATTCTATTTAAAAACCGTGTCACATTACTCAGTGGCGCCTCTCACGGTTTACTAGAGACATAAAATATATTTGATGTACCCTGATATTGCGTAATTATGATATTATCACGTACGAGGTATAGAATAGACTGAACATTCAATGAAACTTTGTCTCACGATTCCAAGGAGCATTAGAACGTTCAGAATCAAATACAAATATAACGTTTTAGCTGAATAAATTAAAGCAAATAGCGTTAGGAAATATTTTACACAAACGAGTAAAGTATAGGAACAATGGGGACAGACTTGATACTATAAAATAAACGTTGCAGATAATACTTTTAAAATTAAATAATGCTTCTAGAATTAATTTTTCGAGAGCAATCAAAATCACAGATGAGATACAACATAGATCTTGTTGAGAAATAGAAACGCAGACCTTGTAAAATATCCATGGATTGGGAGCGACCTCTTCGCTTAGAATGAATGATATCAGAAACTATATTCGACCGAATCGCCGGTCGGTAAAGGTAGTAAACGTAAAGACATTGTATCTGTGTATCGTTTGTGGTTCTGTTAAACTTATCAGTATCAGAACGTATCGTAACGAGTTCCATTCGTTCCCATAGGTGGAACTTGAAACATTTCGATAAAATAAAATTAAGAATATTTCCAAAGTTACAACTGCCGTGACAGCTTAATAAAATTTTCCAAATTTTTATTTTTAATTTTAATTTTAAACGCAGTATAAACTGATTTTAAAGCCATGTACGAATCTCAGTTCTTTGCTAAACAATTATCGAATAAGTATGTTCCTTTATGCTCGATTATTCGTTCACTCCGGTCACCGCTGCTTGTTGCATAAACAAGTGACGATCGTGTGCTCAGTTGCGAATGCTCATTTGCTGACCTCTGTGAATCCATTTCTAGGAGATGATTAGTGGAAACACACCTGCTGTGGAAGCTGCCGAAATCGGGAGAACTCACTCTGTTGTCAGATGTCCTAAGTCGTATAGTTGTGTGGCTGGTGTGGGGAGAGAAATGGAGCACCTGTTTCGGTGACGTCGATCATTTTCCTCCTGGATCGATCTTAATAGAAGGAAGCTGTACCAACAGACCAGGACCAACTCCAAAGTTCGTATCACGTCTTTCTCAATTTTACCTCATTTTGTTCGATAATGTGAATGCTTTATTGAACCAAACGAGGAGATCGAAGGAACTCTGATTCGTATTTATAGCAGTACTTATAGTTATCGTAGTTTAGTACTTATAGCATTTTGATTGTAATGCATATAGAGGCAGATCGATGGCATTTTGTTTCTATTTTCTTTAGATGGAATATTATCTATTATTTTTCCATATTTAAAATATTAGAGAACGTTTATGACATAGTTTTTATCTATATTTTTTTAGATGGAATATTATCTATTGTCTTTCCTTATTAGAAATATTATTTTTAATCTTTATTTTAAATCTTTTTAAGCTGTTAGGGTAGCTATAACTTTGCAAACATTCTTGTAATTAGTTTCATTTCGCTAAAATGTTTCAAGTTCCATCTACGTTTATTAATGAGACTTGTTGCAATATTTCGATATATATCTCGATTATACTATCCAGAATTCTGTTTTCAACAAAATAATCAACAAATTAATTTGAACGAAAATCTGAAGACACAAAGTACAGTATAAAAGTGAAAGTGGTTAAAATTGGAGCAAATGATACATAACAGAGACCTGGGTGACCTTTTAGAAGCTCTCAATATATTAAGAAAAGAAACTCTTTTTTCTGTAATAAATAATATTTTCGGTACAAAGAGCAATTTAATTGCGTTACGTCCCGTATATTTAGATTCTTTGGCAAAGCTTATTTCACAGTTCCTGTCTCAGACGCGTTGCTATCAATCGTTTGTACAGGCTCTAATTACTCGAGAGTTTATCAGTGTGTAATTTAGTTTCGGCTGATTATTCGAACGATTAGTAGCGTCACCTTCAAGGTTTTACCTACTAGATAAGACTTATCGACGAGTCCAACTAACAGATGAAGAACAAAACGCGATAATATTACTCTTTGTACCCATAAATCGATTTAAAGCGATCGCACGATTTTTGTATTAAACATGTATAGGAGGCATCGTTCCAACAAAGCAGTGCTTATTATGTATTTACGCTACAGTCATTGACTGTACATCGAGTCACCCGTAATCAGAGAAACCGGTTAATCGTGCAGCTGTGCTGGACCACGGCTATGTTTTGTGTCCCGCGCCAAATACCTAAAACCAGTTTGAGGCATCACCTCGATAATATTTATAGGTATACGGAATGATAATTTCTGTCTATAACGGTACAACATCACCTTCGTGTCGTATACTCGCGTTCGGATTTGTAGATCGTCGGCCATTTACATTTTCCTTTTAATGTACGTTCTTTCTTGTTATATTCGCTCTCTTGAATTTCATCAAATCAGTCACCGATTAAATCTGTCTCCCGTTTTCTCAGATTTCCACTAACTTGTTAGCAAGATAAATTTAAAAATAAAAGAGACTATTTGAGAAAAGATACAATATATTTACATACATATATTTCATTTATATTAATAATACCATAGTACATATTACAATACACTTGTAATTATCTAGTCGTGGTATTATTTTTAGCTACGTATAAATAAATTGCGTTCAGTGTGCAATGTATGGTTTGAAAATTGTCGAAAAATCGTGTTTTGTATTATTTTTCCGTGATCGAACATTGTACGAATCATACACAAGCGATCTCGATACAGTCGAATTGGTTAGAATCGATTTCGACCGAGGGTAACGTACAGATTAAAAACAATAACGCGAGTACTTGTAAACTTGCAATACTTAAATTTCGATGGAAAGAATCTGCGAAGCGTTTGGGAATTCTAAGCTCCGTTGACACCGCATTTAATACTCGTGGACGGATTGGGTTTCGTGGACAGAAAGAAGAAGAAGAGAAAAGGGAAGAAAGGGAAAAACGAGTCGCCATCTTGCACGCCGCGAAAGTATGCAGATTAATTTCCCTCGGAGCTGAACGCACGTGTAACACACGTGTAACAACGCGAAACGCTCAATCCGTTTTCACGGTGCTTTCACGTCGCGTGTACCTTTGTGTGGCACACAGGCTTTGTTGGCGATCGCATAAAAGAAACATGCTTCTTCAACGGCGGCAGGCAAATTGCGGAAAATATGCACCGGTGACTTGTGACGAATGAAAGTGGTCACGTGCACCTTAGCACGTTCATGTCAACAACGCGAAGGGGATGAAACACTGTTCGAGAATGGTCATTCTTGGGAAAGAAACAATTTTACTTTTTTTTTTCATTAGGTACACTAGGGGCATTTAGATACATTTAGGACATTTTTAACATTTTTTACACTAGAATTACCGACGATGAACGTATTATTATTTACAGTACACCACGTATGTATCTTCGAAGTTCGAAACAGGTCAAATTGACTACTTTGGTAGTTCTAGTGTTAAATTAGGTATTTAACCTCTAAGTTGTTTAACATTTTTAACACTAGAATTACCGACGATGAACGTATTATTATTTATAGTACACTACGTATGTATCTTCGAAGCTCGAAACAGGTCAAATTGACTACTTTGGTAGTTCTAGTGTTAAATTAGGTACTTAACCTCTATGTTGTTTATTAACGATAGTGTATATACTATTTTATAATATAGTGCGCTTGTTTTATAGTATTACAGTAACGATAGTATTCAAAAATGGTTATTCTTGGTCCTCGTCGAGAAAGAAATAATGTTACTCGAAATTTTTTAATTAAGTACTTAACACGTCGATCGTCGAATCGGTTTTCCATATTTTAAGCATGTCCTCGATATTCGTTCGACTCGTAATGTGAAATTTTTTAAATTCGATAACTTTCCGGTGTATTTATTACACGGATTTGATTGAGATCGAAAGATGTAATTGAAAGATTATGTTCTGAAAAAAATCGCGTCGGTTGTACAGTCGAGTAAGTACTAGTATCGTTTATTAAAATCTTTCGATCGTTAAAGATTATCGTAAAAATATATTAATATCGGGTGCTTGAAATTATACCACCGAATTCACTCCGAGGCAACAATCTTATCGAATTAATTTAATATCGTAGCTTTCGTTATCCGACTTCTTTGATTAAATTACCCTTCTGAATAATAGTTAAGCCCGCTGCGGAGATTTGGTCATTTTGACGAAAAATTAAGTCGCTCTTTCTCCCGATATTGGTAATCTTATATCATGGATTAATATTTCAATGAATTTATCGTTCTCATTTTTAACTTTGCAATAGATATTACGTTGATTAAACGTGCAACAAAATTAAATGAAATATTCCTGTTCGAATAAAATAGTTCAACTCAACTAATCCGAGTACGTGATACGATGTTCCACTTAAACAATAGTTACGATCTACGCACGTAATTCCGCAGAGATATTAAAAAGAGGCTGAAAATTATTAAAAGAAGGTTAAAAAAGTCTGTCAGTACCTCCATAGTGAATCGTTCGTGTTTATACATCTAACGATACACGTTTCATCGAAACGGAAAAACGAGTTTTATATTTCGTTTCGATACGAGGCGTGACAGGGAATCAAAATTGAGGATTATGTCCGTCGGGGGTATCGAGAGTTCGCAGAAAAAAAAATTTAGTATGTTTTCAGAAAAATTGATTCAATGGGAACGAGCAGTGAAGTACTGACCAAAGCTTCCCTTGCGTGAGTGTACATATATTGCACGCACCGTCTGCCGTTATTGTTTTCTATTGTTACGCTCCTTTTTTCGAAAGCATTGTTTGGCGAAGCGCTGGCGCTTCCGGTTGCGTGCTAGATTGGAACTTAACCCTGTATTTAGGCGTGTGCAACTCGATTCAGAGGAATTTCTGCCATTTATACACGGTTACGTATTACGACGGGGTCAAAGCAATTCTAATTGCGAACAAAGCGTCCATCGTAGTAGTGTTTTGTTACATTGGTATTCAAATATTAGCGATGTATCGAATAGAGGCTTCTTTCGTAAAAATATCGATCCAAGTAAACCTTGGAAATACAAGCAAACGGTATATAATATATTAATTGTTTTGTAGTTCCAAATAGATGATTTTTCTACGTAGAAAAGTGATTAATTCAATTTTGGTTCTTTTCGTTGTTAACTTAAATTATGTCATGTATAAGTATTTTTTTTATAAATTAATTTACGAGTACCGTTAACTGTCTATTTTGATCATTGTCCACGAATATTGTAGGTAAAGACACGGTTAATAATTGAGTGATTTTAAAAAGAAGTTCGAAACAGGTCAAAATGACTACTTTGGTAGTCTAGTGTTAAATTAGGTACTTAACCTCTAAGTTCTTCATTAACGATAGTGTATATATTATTTTATAATATAGTGTGCTTGTTTTATAGTATTTATCGTTGTTTACGGAGCCAAATTTTCTATCGTGACTTGACTTGCTTAATCTTTGTCGTTTTTCAATTTGTTTCTCTTAGCTAGGTATATCAGAACCGAGGAACATCGAGGGAGCGAGGAACGTCGAAGAACGAAGAACGAAGATCTTCAGTTTAGTTTTAAGCTTAGACTAAGTTAGTTTCTTAAGGTATACGAATAAATGGAATATAGTATGATAACATTGAAAATATTTATACCGAGCTGACCCTGCGGTGACCAGTGCTGACCAGTGCTGACCAGTGCTGACCAATGCTGACCAATGCTGACCAGTGCCCTTTTGTGTATTTGGACTCTCCACGGACTACCATGGATGCAGTTTGACTCCTTGGTAACCGGTGCTGACCGTTGATAGGCGATGGTGAGTACTGGCGACCATTTTCTAATTTAAAAAAATTTTTGTACTCGTTTCATTTATCTTATTTTAATTTCTACTCCGATTTTAATTTGTACTTGTTTTCTCACGTTTATTTTCTCTCTTACTGCACGAATGCGTTTAACTATTAACCCACGTATACTATATTAATAGTTATTTACCCAGTATATCTATACCCAATATATCTATAGAAATTTCTGTCAAGAGAATACAAAAGAGCGCGACGGTGCACAAAAGTGCAGTATTAGGATTAAAATGGTGTCAAATTGAAGTTATTCAGTGCACTAATTTTTTAAATATCGTCGAAAAACAAAATGGAGTATCACCATCTTCTCCTTTAAGTATTTACCTACGGTAACGTTTCACAATAATATGCATTCTTATTGATTCTTTCGCTGTTTACAATTAATCTGCATCTATATTTACTTCATTCTGTTGGACGTTCTTTTTACAGTTTCTCGTTTCGTTCGTTCGTATGTACGGTTGTTTACAGTTGTTTCGTTGAATTCTATCGTATTATTCTTCGCATCGCTCTTTCCGGAACATTGTATCTGTAAGTGGATAAAAATCCTGTTTCCATTGTCTGGTTTTAGCTCACCCTTCGATTTACCACGATCTCGTGGTCAGTTCTTTCGTCGAACCGATATCTCTCTGTGGTTAGGTATCGATGGTATTCTGACCTTCTTTCCTCAAATTACTGAGCGAAGATCGAGCTTGCCAATTCTCATTCGGGGCATGGCGAAAATGGCAAACAGTTGCTACAAGTCAGAACTATAGGTAGACGTAATAGCCAATTTATACGTGCTCCGTTAATTCGTGGCATCGATGGGTGTTAGTCAATATTAAATTGGATCTCTCGGCGTGCATTACACGTCTCTAATATCGTACAAAGGGAAACTAGAAGCAACGAGGTCGTAACTATAGTTAATGGAAAATGGTAAACGGTTATGCTTAGACTTAAACTGATAACTTTTGTTCGGTTAATTCTTGGCATTGTGAGAATATAAATGTTACGCAAAATTAAATTAGATACCTTCCACTAATAGAAAATAATAAATAAATAGTCCAAGTGAAATCTACAAATAGACAAAAATGGTAGTTTCTGTTAATTATTGGTATTCTAGAAATCTAGGTGTTAGTTAAAATTAAATTAAGCTTCTCTTCGTACGTTTGGTCATTTGTAATAGTTATAAAAGGAAACTAGAAGCAACATAAACGTAGTTATAGCTACCACTTATAGCTTGTGGAAAATGGTAAACATTTATATTCAAATCGATAGATGCGAAATATATTCTCAGCATCGTAGAAATCTGGGTGTTATTCGAAATTACATCGAACCCTCTGTTGCATATTTCTTATCCACACTGGTGTGCAGAAAGAAGCAGAGAGCGAGAAAATTATAAACTTACGAGCGTAAAAATCGATCGTAATAAATAACCGACCGTTTCGTCGAGTTTCCACGAATAAGAAACGCAACGTTCGCGTAACACGAGGCTGTTCCAGAGCAAAACGACAGTTTACCGAAGTTACAATTAAGTATCGAACATTGGTGGTCTGATTTGCATTTCCAGTACGGCAAGGACTAGCTACCAATTCCCAGACAAAGTCTGGTAGGCCTTGGTACCGTGATCGATTAACGCCGATGCGTGAAATAAATGTTCACCTTTTGATACAAACATGGAAGACGTTGTAACGTGTGCACGCGAACACATTTCTCGGTGACGTTCGACGATAACAGCTGATGTATTTACAGCTTCCAGATTACGTAGGTTCGAGCGCAGGTTGCACACGAGGTGCATGTGCAACGCGTAACTAGTGCGAACGCAGGATGTTCCTGTGTTTAAAAATCACGGTGTGTATCACGCACGTATGCACGTTCGTAAACTCGTGTATCCCGAGTTGTGTTTCTTTTTTCTTTTCTTTCCTTTCTTTTTTTTTTCGTAATCTGTATAAAGATCCTCGCACAACTCTCGCAGGAACAGGTGCCAACGATTGCAAAGAATTTTCCCTCTCACAAAAAAATTGTTCGCATCCTCGTAGGACGTGGCAACTAACATTTTCGAAGTTTCTCAGTGCCATTGCACTTCGCTGATAATTGTACGACTGTTATGTTCGAGGAAACGCCCGTCCTGTGGAATTGCGCTCGTGCACATTTAGTATTACCAAGATGATTATGTTCTCGAAATATTTCTAATAAATACGAGGCGGGTATATTGGTATATTCGATCGAATTTCTTAAGAATTTCCAGCTAGTAGTGTCTGTGAATGAAATTGAATTGTAATTTTTGGGTTATTGAAATTGTTAAGTAATTTTCTGAACATAAAAAAGGCAATTGGAGAGTTCGATATAGGTACATTTAGTGTATCGTTCAAATTACAAAATATAACGTAATATATTATTTAAATATAGTGATTAATATTTTCTCAAAATACACTATCTTGATATGTAATAATAAACGAGGCTCCAACAATTTTTAATCTTGCATCTAGTCGATATGGAAAAATTACCTTATATTTTTTCGCAAATCGAAATTGAGTTTTAATTTTTAAGCCGTGGAGAGTTCAATTCAGGTGCATATAGTATACTATTCAAATAACACAACATAGTGTCATATATTATTTAAACGTAGTAATTAATATTCTCCAAAAGTATGCTTCGAATCCTCGTTTACCCATAAAACAAATCAAGCCCCAACAGTCATAAATCTTGCATCTAATTGGTACAAAAAATTACCCAATTTTGTCTCAAGTGTCTAATAAATAATATCGTATCGAAAACGTCTTCGAAAGTAGGCACATCTTCCATAAAAAAAAATAATCACCGGTGTAAAACAAATTCGAGACGTTACACTACCTCGTTAGAAAGATGTACCGGACAGACATTTCCCTGTTTGCTCGTTTGGCCAAGAAAATTTACATAATCGCGCGTATGGCATTACAATGCTTCGAGGAAGAAGGGGAAGGGATAAAACGACCTTGCAGACACTCTCGTGTGCACGATAGAGCTCTCAGAAAAGGTGTTGGACGAAGGGCACCAAAGAGAATCGGAAACGAACGAGGCTCCGATTCGAATGTGTTCGAATCTGTATATGTCCATTTCGCTTAGAACGTAGCCTACCGGAAATTTGCAGTTAGCTGAGTTCCTTCCAGGCTCGAGTGCCGTGGGGATGCCTTCATTCGCGCGATCGTTAATTGCCCCCGGGCGAAAATGTAATTTTCAATCCAGCGTCGATTGGCGATGAAGTAGATTTTAATTGCGCGACGTCTCCGCCCGATCTAAGGGAATAGTTAAAATAAACAACGTCGCTTTGTGTAACGTGTAAACGGCTCTCGTCGATTCACCCCGTTACGTAATCCTTAATTGCCAATTATACGGGAACTTTACGCGTTTTCCTCGCGGATAATGCGATCGACTCGTTTATAGAAAATATATCGCAAGAGTTTCCACGGAATGCAAATTTCGTTGTTGTTCCTAAGATAAGAATTTAATATTTTGTTGGTTTTATGTGTAATATGTAGATATACGTGAATGCACATATGTATATGTAAATGTAAGTTTCAATTTTATCGTTTGTCAGTCGTCAGAAAATAATTCGGGGGAGTACTAGCGATAAGGGGTTTGTATAATTTTCTACTCCAATTTTTCCAGATGTTACTAAACGAATCTCGGAATGAGGATATTGATCTTTTTCGAATACTTGATTCGCAAAAGAAGAAAATTGCATCGCTGATTCATTTATTTACATTTACGTCGGTTAAGGAAGTGACATTAAATACTCCGAAAGAAAAATCTATAATTTATTTGGAAGAAATGGCACGAATTTGATTATAGGTTCTAGTTTCCAACATGGTTAAAGGATACAGCTTGTCTCAACTGGATATGGAAGTAGAACACTCGCACCTGTTCGATAGCATAGCTACCGGTCGGAATGCAAAATGTTAATTAAATGTTAACTACTGTTAGAAGTAGTACAGGACTTGTAGTTTTCTGTAGTAATGCCCGTAGACTTTTATAGACTTAAATGTGACAAAATCGAAACGCTCGGTCACTCTGAATTGGTAGTTTCTAAATTTTTGGAAAGTGACCTCCTAAAAAGAAAGTTTCCTCGCTCGAGATAAATGACTACTACAGTTTCTAAATTCGGAGTACCAATAAAAGGAGATATTTAAGTTATTCGCATATTTCTACATTCAAAATTTACTTCTCTATTTTCTTTGGATTCTAATACACCCCCCGTTTGGAAAATTTGGTAAATTAAAAATATACCCAAAGTAAAGAACCAACTGATCCTAAGAATCTTGATTTATTTTAAAATTTCAAAATTTTCTGTACATTCTTATAAGACTCAAATTTTAGTTTAGACGAATCCAAGCAACTCAAAAAATTCTCATCTCTTCTATAAGTACAACCTCCAAAATTCCCACTTTTGTTTACAACCAGAAAATCGTTCAAAATCTTTATTTCAAAATACTCCAAACCCTATTTTCCTCTCCAATTTCAAAATACTTTAGTTTTCCATAAGTACAACCTCCAAAATTCCCATTTCGTTTACAACCAGGAAATCGTTCAAAATCTTTATTTCAAAATACTCCAAACCCTATTTTCCTCTCCAATTTCAAAATACTTTAGTCTTCCATAAGTACCACCTCCAAAATTCCCATTTCGTTTACAACCAGAAAATCGTTCAAAATCTTTATTTCAAAATACTCCAATCCCTATATTCCTTTCCAATTTTAAAATACTTTAGTCCCTGAGTAAAGAAACCCTGGCCATGTTGATGTATCTCAGCATGTAACGTCCTCCAAAAACTGAAAAAAATTCCAGAAATTTTCGGGTCGAGCGAAAGTACAGTACCCGTATGGTGTGCGTTTGTTATCAGTAAAGTTTCCAGCGCGGCCCGAGAGCGCGCCGCGCTTTGCCGAACGATAACAGCGTCGGTACCTGACCGAGGCGCGCAGCCAATGAAAGAGCCGGCTCGGCGTCGACCATCTTGCGCGGCTCCGCTTTCGAGTTCGGAGTCGCGTGGCGGCGACGTTCGGCTTGCAGTGTACGCCGACTGCCGAGCCGTGACTGACTGACTGACTGGCTCGTGTGTACCGCGGACCGACAGGTTTCCGTTGTGACCGCCACCGTTCCGTGTCTTTCCTGTTCGTCGCTAAAAAACAGCGGCGAGCCGCGACTGGTCGATCCGAGGAGAACAGAGGACACGATCTCGTTCGATGCGACTCGATCACGCGACTGTCAACAACGGTTCGAGGATCGAGAGCCCGTAAACGACCTGCGTGTGTTTACGTTCCGCTGTTTCGGGGAAGCGCGCGCGCGCGCGCGTGCGATCACTCGAGCCTCTGCCGCTGAAAGGAAACAAGAGAGAATGACGGGACGGAAGTGTTTTCTAGTTCCGTGCTCGTACGGTCGAATTTAGGCCGCCCGTGGCCCCACGAAACCGACCACGCGAAACAAAGTGCTCGCTCGAAATACGTTTCGCTACGTATCGACGCACGATACGTCTGACATTGCCGCGAAGAGACCACCGAGACCGTACCGTGTCTTTTCGCGCGGTGTTACGTGCGCGTGTGATTTTTCGTGGACCAGTTCGACGTTCAGCGACAGTGGACAGTGCGTTCGATTGAAGTTCACGGGGGCTTCGAACATTGGACGAACGAGACGCTGTGCGACACGAAGGTGAGTACCGTTTCCAACTATTTTATCTCCGAGTTTTTCAAACTTGGTATCGTCAAGTATAGAAACATAGAAATTGACGAATGTTTTGCTTTCGGTTTAGAGCGATAGGGGTTCTCCGCGTACGATTGTGCGGAGTTACTCGAACTTTTGCGACGTAGGTGTAGCCTTGGCTTATTTTTTCGCACTCGCGGTTGTACGTCGTGCTCGAAAGAAGACACTGTCAATAGACATTGTAACGTGCGCAGATACGTAGTTTAAAAGTATTGTTCAGAGTCGTTAGCACGTTTTTTGTTAGACGAGTAAACCAAATATTAGGTTTTGCGGGGACGAATCGAAGATCAAGGACAATTGTAAAGAATTATCTATATATTACTCGTGGTATTGAATTTTTTATACACGTTGTACGAATAGATATTTGAAATATCGTTTTTGCGGTGAGACTCATAAACATCTTCGTTGTTTATGGATGTATGAAAAAATTATTCAGGATAAAGTTAAACCGTTCGAAACGATAATTATAGAGATAGAAAAAATTTGATGCTCAAAGTCGTTTCTTTTTCAGAATTTTAGTTTTTGTACGTTGACGTACATTTGACGAATTTAATTTTTCTCAACGTTCCACAAAATGTTTCAAATTTATTAACAAGATGTATACCGCACACGGTGAGTGAGATTTATGCAAATAATATTTTGCAAATGGAAAATAAAATGTAAAAATTGCATACGTATATCGGAGCACATACCCAAAAAATAAATTCATTTAAAATATTTTCGATAAAAATCTTCACGTTCGGAGCACCCTGCTCCAATAAACAGAATAACGAAAAACATCGATCTCTATTCTTACATATCCATAAACAGCGGTGATATTTAGCCGTTAAATAATTCAATTATTTGGTGCATCTTGCACAATTAAGTAAACGATCGTTTGAATCATCTTACGCGGTAAATATTTTTAAATCATTGTTGCAACGATAGTCGGATGAAACTGACTACGTTAAGGGTTAAGAAACTTTCGTGAACAAATTACTGTCCGGTGTACCTTATCGATGAACGATTACCGCGTAAATTGTATTTCAAAATTCTCGATGCGATCGAAAAGGAAAATTTCGCTCGATGAAGGGAAAATATTCGCGATCGACTAGCTGTTCAATCGATACCTGTAATTTCATCGATGATGCCGCGCGAGGGGTTACATCACGATTTGAAAATTGCACGAGTATTCCGTGTTGACAAACGACCTTCGTTACGCTGCGTGGCACTGACATCTTTGCAATAAAGAAAGCGTATCGCACAAGCGTCGTGTAATTGCGTCTAGTATTCGGTACAGCAGGACGATCTTATTCGATTTAACCTTGCACTTTCGCCAAGGTGCTCTGGATCGTTGGTTTATTGCGTCTCTTCTTCGCAAGCGCGTTTGAAATTTCGTTTTTACAACATTCCGCGCCGACGTACGGTTCGTATCATCGAAATATTTAGCAGCATCGATACCGTCCGCGTTTATCGACCAGTGTTGTTGACATTTCTCGACATTGTTCGTCCTTTTGTCTCGTTTCGTCTCGTTTGAAATATTCCTTCGTTGAAAACGTTCCAGCAAATATTCCGTCCGCAAGAAATTCATCCAAAATTGATTCTCACGAGACCGAGTTCCGATTTTCGACGAACAATTGTCACGAAATTTCGTTCGACCCTATTCGCGTTCAGAATTAAACTCTGGCTGCCTTCATCGGATACAAATACGCTTTATCTCGCGGAGAGAGGGTATCATTGGCTTACGTGCAGTAATTAACGGCTCGATTAACGTCTGTTTGCTATTGGTCAATATGTTTGGTACCTACATCGGATACACGCGAATTTAAAAAGGAACTCTCGCTGCATTTTGCCTAGTCGAATTCCTGTCCGGGTTTATTTTGGGTCGAGCTCGATTCGCAAATTTTGGGGAATTAGATGCAAAATGCTATCGGTGGGAAAATTACTGGAAACGTTCGTTCGTTTCGATCTGAAAAAGTGGAAACACGATTTGAATTTTAAATTCTGTGATCGGTGCTTGTAACGAACACTCGAGCGTAGGCATACGAGCGGAAAGAAACCCATAACGCGTTTTCTCTAAATAAATGACGGTGCACGGTAGAAAATGGTTGAAAAAAGTCGTGGAAACGTTTGTTTATTTCGATCCGAAGGGTTGAAAATATGATTAATGTTTAAAATACTCCGTTTGACGTCTGTAACGAGCACTCGGGTAGACATCGAGCGGAAGAAATTCCAGAACGCGTTTTATGTAAATAAACGCCGGTGTACGGTGCAAAATGGTACCAGTGCGAAGTACTGGTAACGTTTGTTTATTTTAATCCGAAGGTGAAAACATGACTAATATTTCGAGTCCTCCGATCGACGCCTGTAACGAATACTCAAGTGAACATTCGATCAGAAAGGATCTCCTGTTGCCATTTCAGGGTAAATATATTTTTTTCAAGCTTTCGATAATATATGGATCGTTTTGTACAGTACGCACAAATAATGGGATATAATTTATCCGTTATATTTTTATGCTCGCGTCGCGATACCGCGTGTCAGAAACAGAAGAATGCTTTCGGGAAATGGAAAGGGACTGCGATTGTCCCAAAGCGTCTATGTTTTTAATTTTTTACACCATTGTTGAACGATGAATTTCATCAGCAACGGATCCGAGTAGGCCCACACGTTATTGTCTCTTCCCGAGAACAATGAACCATTTACCATGTTCGACGCTGCATTTTTTCTGTCGCATGCGCATACGAAACGCAAACGGCGAAAAGTTCTAAAGGCATTTACGAGACTCTATCTGCATACGGTGCATCTGTTTGCACACATTTGAACGTAACTGAGAGTGTGTGAATCATATCGATAATAATACGCGTAACTTATCCTTAGGCAAATAAACGTTTGACACGATAATCGTGGAACTGATAGCAAGAGTATGCGAAATATTTCCTTTTTTAAACTGGAAACTGCTCGGGACGATTCAACGGATAAGAAATCTCGATGTTTCTCGATTGTTCAAACGAACGGAAACATCGGTGGGTGGAAACTTTGAACAAATTCGAAATTATTCACGAGTGGACTCTAAAAGAGTATAACGGTTAGTTTTGTAATCTTTTTTGATCGAAACCTTTGGAGAGTTTTACAATCTTCTTTGTAATCGAAACTTTTGGATAGTTTTGGATACTTCTCTCGTAATTAAAACTTTTTAATTGTGTCGCAATATTTCGCAATCAAAACTTTCGAATAGTTTTGTAATCTCTCGTAATTGAAACTTTTGGATGGTGTTGCCGCATTTTGTAATTAAAATTTTCGAATAGTTTTGTAATCGAAACTTTTGGATAGTTCTTTCAACGGTTCAGTTCTTTCGGGGAAGTGAAGAAAATTTTAGAGTTCGATGTTCGAGACTTTTTGCGCGTGTAGAACCGGACGTGAATTACGACAGAATCGAAAAGTGGATAATTCCTCGTAAAAACTTGTTTTCGAATAATCTTAGTTGACAATTCACGTGTTGTACACGTACGACATTCTCTTTGTTTGCATTTTCTTTTTAAGTTCGAGGTAACACGAGGTTACTATTCACTTATTTAAAATAAAATTGAAACTTTAATTCTTCGAGTAGTTCAACTATTTCTCTTTCCAGATGCAAAAGACTTTTACTATGTTCCAACGTACAAAATATAGGGACCAATTAGAGAGAGATCTTTCGTTGAAAATATAATCAACGAAACGTACTTCGAGCTTCGGAAATTCTATTTTCCCAAAAATGAATTTCCGTATGAAAAAAAAATTCATCATTTTGCACTTTCGACTTGTATCTTCGCGATACGATTTTCTCCCCGGTTACAAGAGTTATACTCCGCCCGCATTCGCGGTTAAATTCAAGTATCCTATCGCAGACTCGCGGCGTTACGAAAACTATTCGAACTCTAATTTACATAATTTCGTACGTCTCGGAAATTTACGACGATATTCGTTCGAAAGTTGAACCATACGCTCGAATGAATTATCTTATACACACGAGACTACGCAACCTGTACCTAATCGAGCACCAAGTATCCACCGTGTACGAAATTCGAACATTGTTCACCCCGATCGAAGTATCTTCGTCTTTCGAGATATTCGATCTTCAACTCGACAGTAACGCGAAAACTTCGTGTATTTTTAAACGAGAGCTTAAATTTTCGCACCGTCTCGATGCATTTTCACCATGGCGGGCCAAAATGGCGGGCGAGAGTGGGTTAATGTATACCGACTTTGAATTTCATATTTTATTCATCGTTTATCGAGTTTCGCGGTGGTTTATCGCCGCGACTTCTTTCGGGCCGAGTCTTCGCGCCATTTTATTCCCCCGTATCGAATAGTATCGTTTCGTTGGTCGTTGTTCGTCCTTCTCTATCCCGCGCGAGAGATTATTCATCATCTAGATACTTGGTTCTCGCGGATCACTTTTATCACCCTCCAGTTTGCCCTCTCATCCCCTTACTCCAGTTTCAATTTCGTCGGTCTGCCGGGTCTCGTTGGTCGTTTTGCTTCATCCGTGGCGAACTCGCTCGTGTTTCTTCATCTTTGCACGCTCGCCGCAAGGCGACCACGCGGCCCTGAATATTTATACACCCGTTGCATTTTCATCTTTTTTAAGACCCCCGGGCCCTAGTTTTATCTTCTTCATTACCTCGTCACACTTTGTTCTTATTTGGCCAGGACGGACTTTCGCGGTTGGTTCGCCTCTTCATCCTCGGCGTGTTTCATTTGCTCGGGCCGAGCGCCTCGGTTGCTATTTTGCCGCGACGTTCTTCACCAGGCTCGCCGTCTCTTCCGCGCTCGTGAATATTCATCCCCGATTCTTCGTTTTCTCCATTTTTTTCCCCTATTCCCCTTTGATACATCTTCCATGTTGCACGGAGCATCTGCGCCAGCTTCCCGATAAAACACGCGTCGCTCGGTTTCGCGCGCGCGTCCTGCGAAGAAAGAAGCATCGCGCTACGTCGCGGCGCACCGTGACCCGCGTTCGTTTGAACTTTAACCCGCTAAGTATCAATTATAAATATCCTTCGGTATATTCGGTTATAGATTTCATCTTCTACGACCCTTCTATGCAAACATTTCACGCTAATTTAACGATCACTGACTTCTTAAAGTGTTTCTTTCCTTTCGAACTATTCAATTACGTTTTTCTATCTATTTTCTCGAAATACTTACTTTGCATATAAAAGTTTGACAGTACTTTAGTAACAAGTATCTCGTTTCGAACTGATCAGTTGCGTTTTTCTATCTTTTGGATATACTTATTTTATGTATAAAAATTTGACGCTATTTTATCATCCTTTTCCGTTAACTTCTTGAATTGTAGTATTAGGTTGTTCGGAAAGTCGTTTCATTTTTTTTTTTTTTTTTTTTTGGTGAAAATGAAACACGATTTTTTCAGAGTGTATAAACATTTTATTTAATTATATATTCTCCATTTTGGAAAACGAAATCACTTTACGAACAACCCAATATTTAAATATTTTGTTTGAAACATTCAGTTACGTTATCCTATCTTCTCCTTGGAAATATTTATTTTATTTTATACACAAAAAGTAGACAGTATTTCACCACCCACGATCATCAATTTCTTACACCGTACTTGTGCAAGTATTTTGTTTTAAACATTCAGTTACGTTTTCCTATCTTCTTCTTCGAAATGCTTGTTTTACTTTACAAATAAAGAGTCGACAGTATTTTACCACTAATCGTATCCTATTAAGAAAGTAATTTCTTTGAAATAGAATTCGATTCGTTGCAACTTCGTGCTGCACACATTCGCAGCAGTGCATTTACAAAGCGCGAATTCATCATCGGGTATAAATGAGCTTAAATCGTTTCAGAGTCTGTTTGAGGTAGGATCGTCTGCTTTTAACGTTACTCGATCGTTTTTATCTCGTTTAAATGTTCACCGATGAAGTGTCCGATAAGGTTGATTCGTCTGTACCTAGCCTGGAACCAACGGAAGCGACGTGTTACCAGTTGACGGTAAACATTAACGATCGTCTGTTAGCCGACGTTCGTTATCCAAATAAAAGATAACGCGTTAGGAGTTGGTACGGTGCGTGAATTAGCCAAGCATCTCTCATGATCGGCGACAGTGTAAATTCCTTCGCGGACGTTACTTCTCTACGAACATTTAATTATCGAACACGACGAACAGCGAATTCGATAGATTGTAATTTCCTCGAGGAATCTTTTTATCCTGATTAGGATACGGCTGTGTTGCCCTGGGCAAGCGGAATGCGCTATACGGTGCAGAATAGCAGGCGTTGATATACGCAAATTAAATGCCTCGCGTATAGAGGGTGTACGAATCGAATCGTCCACGTTCTCGATTCCTTGCGATTGTTCGCTGGGAAACAGTAGAACGTCTCGAAGATATCTGAAATTATTTTTAACGCTTTGTAAAATACTTGCATCGACCCTTTTTATACCAACGACGACTATCGTGATAAATTAAACTAATTCGACACGAGTTGCACGAGAGGACTGTCAATATTCTCGTAATCAAATTTCTGATAAATATATTATTCAATTTTGGTCATTTCGTATAATTTTACACAACAACCGTGTCCCGAAGAATTAAAACATCGGCTCAAGATCCCTGTATAAAAGATTCCATTGCACAATACTTCTCCACTCCCCTTGAAAAATTAAATGAACTCGATACGAGTTGCACAACAAGACTAATATCCCTACAATCAAGTATCCAATTAATCTATTTTTTTAGTTTCGCTCATTTTATATAATTTCACACACACAACGACTGTGTCTCAAATAGTTACTTCTCCCATTCGACTACGCACCGCTTTGAATAAAAATATCCCGAACGTAGAAAGCTCGTGTTTGGTCGGCTCGGCGATACGGCGCAAGCTCGAAGGAAATAACGTGCAGTTGCATCCACTGCAACAAGCCCGATTACTCGAGAAACGTTGCGTTACGAAGAAACGTATCGCGGTTAATTCGGTAAGTTCCCTCTACGTGTACACGAGATGGTATTCCTACGACGTTTCCGTGGAAGTGGACCCGGTTTCTTTGCACATCCGTCGTAGATAAAATTATCACGTTAAATCGCGAGCGTAGTGAAAATTTCTATGCCGTGGACGCCTCGCTGCGGGAGGCGGGAAGGGTTAGGTCACCGGTTCCACGGCCCTCTCGTGTTTAAATAGTCGGGGTAACTGTACAGGGCCGTGTTCCACCTACCAAACACGGCTCTGACTCAACGCCGAGATTGTTTTTTGGGCAAAGAATCCACGTAGAGAGAGTCTACGGGCGACTTTGTCGAGACATCCGTGGTCCCGGTGCCTCGTCGCGAGACGCCTAACGCCCACCCGCGCATCGCCCGGAGCGCTCGGTGCATACAGGGTGTCAAGAAAGTGCATCGATCGACGGACCCGCGTCCAGTAAGGGTGGTGTTCTACGTGGGCTAGGTCCGGGGTGATTTTAATACGCGATATTATTCAGCCGCTCGGAGCGACATACTTGTTGGTACGTTACACCGATCCATTCACGGCTCCCTCTCTTTGCACCGGTGAATAGCTGACTGCTTTTAATTGGCGCGACGTGTAATCTCCACTTGTTTGGCGGGGAAAAAATGAAAAAAAAAAAAAACAAAAATGAAAAATATCTCCTGGGATTTAGGCCGTATCGATAGTTATTTCGATCGAATTTTTCAAAGGGAATTTTTCGACTCTTCCGAACACGTCTACCTTGCGTAGGTAATATCGGCGCCACGTACGCTTTGTGCGTTTCATTGTGGAGGATTGCGAGGTGTGGTGGTTATTTCGGAGGTGATGTTCTGTAACAGTTTGCGCCGGTTTTTTCGAAAGATTGATACCGCGTGTACGCGCGTCGAAAATATTGGCTCGTTCGGAATGTCGTTTCGTTCTCCAAAATGGAGAATATGTATGATTTAATGAAATGTTTGTACGGTTTGAAGAAGAGCGAAATGATTTTCCGAATCACCCAATGGTAAAAGATTTTCCAACGAGGGAGACGGAACTTCGAAATGGAATAAACATTACGGATGGTGATTCGGTGTTCGTTTCATTTCGGAGTAAAGAAACAAGCATGGAAGATAATCTGGTGGTCGTTGTTTTATTTCGAGGTGGATAAAAAGCATGGAAGATAATCTGGCGGTCGTTGTTTTATTTCGGGGTAGAGAAAAAGCATAGAAGATAATCCGGTACTCGTTTTTCATTTCGAAGTGCGCTCGATGACATTGTACATGTGAAGTGCAATGCCATTTAAATGTCCACCAGGATTGCTCTCGGGGCGAGTGAACGGGATAAAAAAATGGTCCGAGGAATGCTTAATTCTTAAGAGTGACGCGGAATCGATAAATTTGGATTGCCAGAAACATTTTTACATTCAGCAGAAATATTCTCTTCGTTTCTTTTACTACGTTGACCTAGTCGGTGTATGTTGAAATTGATCGGTCAACAAACCGAACCAGTGGCTTCGAATTTTTCCACTAAACGATGAGTTGCAAGTTCCGTCGGTCGATTGCACGCGAGAAACTTTGTTCGAATGGATAAAAATTTCGAGAGAAAAAAATTTTAATAGCTTCCGGTATAGAATAACGAGTATTGGAATAATTCGCTGAGAAATCGTAACAATTTATTTCTTTTTCTTCCGGTGTCGACTCTTCGTACGGGGTCCATTATAAGGGAATTTGTTACTTTATATTTGCAAGGATTGTATAATAAATACTGGAGAAACGTAAAGTATCTTTAAGATTGTTAATAAGGAAAGGTTCCCCCCGGTATCGACTATTTTAACTTTTTTTACTGTCGCTCAAGCTAGAACCGATAAAATACAACTTTTAAAAAGTAATCTATAGCATAAATGGTACTTGATAAAAGGAGAAAAATTTATGTTTTGTAAATACGTTGCAAGAACGAAGATGTAAATTAGAGCGGATAAATTGTCACTCAGGATCGACCAATTATTTAATTAGTGGATCTTTGGATACGAAAAGTTAACGATGCTAAGAAATATCAGTAGAAAACGTTTATAAGCTAATATAAAATAGTATCGTTTAAAATTGATTTTTACATCAGAAATAAAATGCTTAATATTTGTCTAGCTCGTGCATAACACGTGTGATACATTGGATACATTGCACCCTTCGTGAATAATTCCTCAGACGTAATACATTCAGTGACTTCTTCGTCGCACAATGACTTCTGTATATTATCTACTAACCTCTCTTTCTCGTCTAGTTGACCTGCCTTTTATTGTCCGGTGATAAAGGTAAGAATTATTACTAGGGGACGTTCCCCTAATTCTCGTCGAATGTCTTCGAGTGTAAAGAAAAGAAAGAAAAGAACCCACGGTTAAGAATCCATTATGAATTTATACAGTACGTACAAATACGCGTAATAAATTTTCATACGGAGAGCTTCCACTCGGAATCGCAACATCGAGTGACGAAAATAAAAATTCACAGGTTATTCCTTACGAGAAATAATAAAAGGACGATTATCGATCATAAATATAACGCAAAAATGTTTCTCTCCTCGCTGTATTTTATTCCGGCCACTAATCTTGTCAAACACTCTTCTTTTTTTTTTTTTTTTTTTTAAATATTTCACCAAAAGCGCTCCCTCGCGAGATAACGTTTCATAAATAATCTCCATTCGAAACGTCAAACATAGCGGATATTAATGTTTGCTCGAATAAAAGAATTTCGTAAATCGTTGACCGGTTGGTGCAATTCGAAGTAACTTATCCGGCGATAAATTCACGAAAATTGTCACAAGTTTCGTTAAAGTTGCCGCGACGCTCCCCGTTGAAAAGATTCGTGTCCCATAAAGTGGTATTTATACGGGCGTGTTTCAGCATCGCAAAGGCATGGGAAACGCGCGACGTTTGAAAAACGTACGGCGCATCGATGCGTCGCGTATGCAAGTTAAACGCATTATGGTTACGTGTGAATGAAACGCGTTAGTTAGCGAAACGTGTACGCATAGAAACTTCATTCATGGCCATCGACGGAAAAAGCATCTCGCCTCTGTGCCGATTACAATCGCAAAGAGCCTCGAGGGGATTCGAACACTTGGATCTTTGTCGAACTTTTTTCCACCGCGAGAAAGTCGAAAAGTTACACGATATAAAATACACCATCGTCTCCAACGTCAAAGTTATTCCCATTGTATACGTTTATTCGCGGTGAACGCGTACTCCTTCCGATGTGGAGCTGAACTTTTTCTTCCATTGTTAACGCGTTCGTTTACTCGAGAATTGAATCGACGTAATTACTTGTCGAAACTAAAAGCGGAGTAATGCAGTGTTTCCATTAACTCCGGAAACAAAGAGGTACAACAGTTTCATTCAGTTTCGGACGTATTTCAAATTTGTGAGAACTTTTTCGAACTCGTCGAATTAATTTTCCTTCCGTTATTATTCAATACGTCGAACGTGTACGCTCACTTTCCTTTAATCGGTAATTGATAAAGTTGGGGTCTGCCAGATTCCGGGGAATTTTATTCAAAAGTTCGATTTATTCAGTTTCTTAATAATTAGTAAGAGTAATTCGTAACGTCGGATTTGTTGTTTTCTTAAGAACGATTAGAAATATTTCAACAATTTTATGGGGTACTACGGATCTTACCGTATCGTATACGCGATCAGCGTAATAATTAAGAGTTACATTAAGGTATAACTGAGGCTAAGAGTAATATTTCATAAGTGACGATAATATAATATTTCGTTTGGTAAAGAGTGGAATTGTTTTACGAGATATTAGTATTAGTATAATTTAGTGTTCCGAAGTTTCTTGTTTCTTTCGCGGAGTACACGGACAAGCAATTAATGATCCGATGCATCTTACAAAAATAGTACTAACTTAATTTTAGTTCCCTCCGTTGAAAAAGGTTCAATTTGTCTCGGGCGATTTCTTTATAAAATATGACGGTGTTGTGTCTGTAGTACGTGGAACATAAATTGACGATGCATCCTCCTCGTGCCGTAATTTAACCCACCCTTTATTTTCATGCTGGCAAGGCTAAATAGGGATGCCTCGATGCGTTCGCATCGTAAGAAAATATTTTGTCAAGTGCGAGTGGCCAAACAACTCGTGAAATCATCGATGAATGTCGCAAAATTGCTTTGCAAGCCCGTAAATAAAAATCTATAACGCGTAGAATGTTGCAAGCCCGTAAATAAAAGTCTATAACGCGTTTAACAAAGTTACCCTCATCTGTAATAATCTTTTAACGAATTTACTCTCGTTTGCAATCATCCATTCGAGTAACAAATTTACGGTTTATATCATTAATCTTACTTCCTGACGAATAAAATTTCAATCGAGTAACCTTAACAAAAATCGATTCAGACAGCTGTCAACTTAAAACCCGTCAACTGTCAATTTAGATGCACTCGGAATGCATCTGCGTTGAATACACATACAAAATAAAAGTGAAAATAAGTTGAAATAAAATTCGATAAAAATGCTCGGGATTACAAAATAAAATTACATTTATATTCGACAAAGGAAAGTTTCTCCTAATATTGTACGATATCTCGCTGTGTGTTATTTTTTACGCGGGAACCATAGATCGGAGAACCTTGCGTTAGCGAATTTTTCAAACATTTCGCGTCTGTTCTTCGCGTATTCGTGGGAAATGAAAAATCGCCGCCGCGAGGCTCACTTGGTTCGCGATTCGCGTGTTCGCGACAAAGAGGAGTCGTAAAAATCCACGGGAGCTTTGAGTGCGTCGAGCTGTCGAAAACGTCGCGTTCGTGAAAATGACGGGGACGCGACGTTTCGGATTGAAACGTTAATTCTCAACCGATGCACGGGGAATCATAAATCGCGGTCGTCTTGCGGGACATCGCAGGCGTTCTGAATTGAATCGTGAAATGCCCACGGTATGCTAAACCCCACCGCGAACTTCGTACGAACCATTCAGCGCGAGCCGGTATAAAGGACTGAATAGTCTGCGTGTACACGGGGAGCCGTGTGGCGTCTTTGTTGTCGGGTTCAAATCTTGAGAAACACTGCACTCCTTTGCAGAAATGATAGGAACGCGTCGTGTCACGTTCGCGGAAAATTTTCAACCGTGTGTTCCAGGTGTTTCTAAATACAAAAGGGGCGTTCAACGATGTTTACAAATTGGGAGAAATTCGTAAGAAGTAGTCTGTTCTTGAAAAATAGAACTTTTGGTATTAATTTGAAAAGGAAGTATATTAGCTCGATTTTAAATCTTGGGAAAGTATTCATGTGTTCTTTGAGTATTTTTATACATTTTTCAAGCTTCGATTATTGTGCGTTCTAAAGGAACCTTTTGGTATTAATTTGAAAAGGAAGTATTAGCTCGATTTTAAATCTTGGGAAAGTATTCATGTGTTCTTTGAGTATTTTTATAGATTTTTCAAGCTTTAATTATTGTGCATTTTAAAGAAATATAATCTTTTGGTTTTAATTCGAAAAGAAAGTATCAGATATATCAATTTCAAATCTTGGGAGAATATTTATGCGTTCTTTGAGTACTTTTACAAATTTTGTCCAGTTTCTTTAATCGTGGTACATTCTGAAGAGATATAATATTTCAAGCATGCATTTTTTCAAGTATTAATTACCATTCTCGATTTATGTACTGTATCGAAGAACATACAAATTAATCGGGATCGTCGTGTGAACTAGAATTTAAAAAAAAATGGTAAAAATGACAGTGGTACCTTTTAAAGGAAAATGTTCCATTTTTGACAGAAATTGAATCTCTGGTGCAACAACGATAAACGTTTTCGACGTATAAGATTGATCTTAATTTTCACAATAGAGAGACAGAACGTTTTGCATACGCTTGCAAACCCACCGCCGGAAACGCGACGATGCGCTTCGAAATTTTGACCCTTGCTCGGATACGATTCCGAGCAATGGGGAAAGTTAAACACTAGCCTATATTGCCAGGTGTAACTTTCTTTGTGTCGAGTATCTCACGTTATGGAGAACTCTTTCCCTTGCGTTCTCTTATTATGCGCTTTGTTATATGCTCACAACTGTACCGTCCGTGAGATACTAGGGTACACCGAAGAAATTATTCGATAATATAACCTTCTTCACGGTGACTCGTTTCGACGTTTGAATATGCAGCACGAAGCAATAAATTATCTTCTCGAGTGTCTCGAAAATTGTGGAACTACGAGAAAAATTTACATAGCGATGATTGCACGGTGCAGAAAGTACCATTATACAGGACGGTGGTCCGTTTTCTTCGCTGAGCTGAGTCGTTACCGAGATATCGACTATTTCACGTTCAAATCAAATTTATTCTTCTATTATTTATCCTACCAACGGGGAACGTTACCGCGAATGCAATGATTTTTGACGCGAGGTCGCTCGATGTCATCGAAAGTCATAAATATCGTACCTTTGCATAAAAATAGACGAAAATTCGAGTGCAACGCGTCGTTTCTGTAGCTTAGAATTTTCGAGCGTGTAGTTTGCAAATCAAGAGGACGTTCTCCAAACAATCGAGTGAATCGTCGATGCGCTATTCATAAGCAAATTTCGGTGCTTCGAAGGACCATTCTTTCGGAACACGTTTACGATTGAACAGGGAAGGTACAACCGGCTTTGTTCGTTGAGTATTTTTTTTTTTTCTCTTTCGATGCGCGTTGCTCATCGTTAACTGCATTTCTCGTTTTTATTCTCCGTTCATGGATTGCAATTCCAAACACCAAGGTTTCATAATTATGCGTGTCGTTGTTTAATCGCCTTTCGATTTTGCTACTTGGAATACTAAAGGTTAAATTTTATTCGTCTTTTTTTTTCTGTTTATTTATTTCCTATAAAGGGAATATATTCCCTTGTATGCTTCGATGAAACGAAGAATATGCATTCTATCATATATATTGTATACAACGTACTGACTGTTTATTTAGGTTGAAATTTTTTGTCGCATCGGTATAAAACATTCGAATGAAATGAATTTTCACAAAGAAAAAAAAGTAATACTAATTTAAACAAATTCACTCGCACGAAATTGAATACGCAACGTGAACGTTCGTGAATCGAAAGAATTACTCAGAAATGCACACGGTGCATTCTGGGTTATTTTTTCATCCGTTACAATTTATAAATTATTTCCTCGATGTACTGTCGATTTCGTGCAAGAATTCGTTAATCGGTATCATTCGCAACCGATCTGGTCGGTTGAATCCACCATTAAACGGAATTGGTCGTGCACTCTTCGTTTACGCAAACTTCCTCGATGCACGGTGCATTCTATGTTACATTTTCTTGCGTTAGAATTTATAAATGATTTCCTTCGGGTATCGTCGGTTCCGTGTATACGATGATCGAGATCGCTTGCTACCGCGTTACAGGAGAACGTTTCGATAAGAGGTGGAATATTTTACAAAGAAGCGGTCTGTTCGGATAATAGACCATTCGGGTAATGTCGGTTCGGGTCGTGTTGGTTCCGCGCTTTCTACAAAACTGGCGCGCGAGTTTTCGAATTGAAATACGTCTCGTTGAAGAACACGGGCCGCCACTGTTGGTAAACGATTACGATCGAGGCTACGGGCGCTCATTGAAGGGCGTTAAGTTGAGCCGAAAGAGCGAGCCGGAAGTCCCGTCTGGTACGATGGCTTTCCGCACCACTGATTTCCTGTTTCTTCGAGGTCTTCTTTTTCTCCTCTACGTCGAGGACACGTATAGAGGCGCATCTCCCTTCGCTAGTGGCTTTCTTTCGTAAGCCGATAATCGTGTCCTTTCCACACACGTGTAATACCAACAGTCCTCCGCCTGATGTTGCTGCAGAATCGTCGAATGGTTGGAATAGGAAACGCGTCGTGCGAGGAATTCGTAATCGTTGACCAACGGTGGGGATTCAATGTGGCTATGAAATCGGATTCATCCACGATTTGATAAACGACGTCCTGTTTTCACGGGGGCTTGCCGCGTTCCGGTTAATTGAATTTAAGGATAACCTCCTGCGTCTACTCGATCGAAAAGAATTCCTTCGGTTTTTCTACGCCGAGTCGTTTCACGCGTTATAAATAACGAACGAATAAACGAACGAGAAAAACACGGAATTCGTGGATCTTCGCGAGAAATGCGATTCCCAGCGGGTTGAATCTTCGAATCGCGCAATAATGCATCGCGAACCTTTCACTCTCGATCGCGAGTTCGACGAGGTATTCGAACGATCCAACCGAGAAACATCGATTCTTTTTCTGATTTTTTTTTGGAAGATATTGCGAGACTTTTCGACACGGAGTTTTCACGTTCGTTTTTATCCACGTTTGGGCTAGACTTGAGATTTTTTACAAACGAAAATTATTAAAATTGCAGCGGTTGTACAATTTCGAGCGAAGCGTGTTTTTGGAAAGACGCGATTTCTATCGTTTTATCGTTTCATTGTATCAGTACGAAAAAGAATCTTGGAAATTAACAAAGTGGGCACTTTTGAAGTTTGAATATCGATTTTCTCGCGTATTCTCGGCGTGCTAGAAGTATTGGAAAAATATCACATCTTGACATTCATAGTTCGTGCAACAAAGACAGTTAGAGAAACACAGATGAGAGGGAAACGCGATTAAAGTTATCCTCGGGTACACTGTTCTTTCCAAACGTCTACAACTTCGTTAATTTTCCAAACTCGAGGAAATCCGTTTACAAAGACACTTTCGTGAGCATACACTTTCAAAAATATTAAAAAAAAAGAAACTCGATTTCGTCGAAATTCCTCAGTATCTTCTCAAGGTATCGAACGACGTATTCGTTGTGAAAATCTACGTACAAATCTCCGTGTTTCCTCGGGAGGTCGATCGTGGGGGTGGGGGTGGGGATGATTTGCATCGTTTTATAGTGAAAATATAAATCGAAAAATCCACCCTCTTTGTGACAACGAACACCACGGAATACCACCGTTCTATGAGCAGCGCGCGTGTTCAGGTGTTGGACCGTCGCATAAACGGCGAAACGAATGCAAGTTTCAGTGACGTTATCTTAACTACTTAACAATCGAAAGGTTCGAAACGATTCCACATGGCGGTGACCAGGAGATTATGGCCAGATCGCGCCTGGCTCTTTTTCCACGGCGGTCCGGCAGATACGAACTGCACGTAGCCGTGCATCCGAATGCACGCGTGGTTGCACGTAAGTGCGGCCCTCCATCGACTTATGCACTCGGCAGACGTGCCCAAAGGGAAGCCAATTTGCATACAGAGAGCGCAATGAATTCACGACTTTGCGACTGCGACACCCAGCTTCTCCTGTCCGCCTTACAAATATATTGCAAATTCTGGCTGCGTTTACTATTCTCTCGCGTGGTATACAGGGTGAGGCGAGCTAACGTTATCGTTCGAAAAATCTTCGTTTCTTTCGACGGCACGAGAAAAAACCAACGTGGAAGAAATCCTTCGGTTTGGGAGGGCGAACGCACGACCGAACGATTCTCTCAAGGTCGTGCTTTTCGAGCTTCGTAAGTTCGACACGACCTTCGAGTAACCTACGTTTCTGACGACAACGCGAGAAAATTCTCTATGGTAGAAATTCTTTGGTTTTCGTTAGATCATTGATATTGGTGGAACGATTTTTTCAAGGTCGTGCTTTTCGAGCTTCGTAAGTTATTGGTGTTAGGAACAACACGACCTTTGAGTAACTTTCGTTTCTGACGACAACGCGAAAAAATTCTCTATGGAAGAAATTCTTTAGTTTTCTTTCCACCATTCCACCACAATCGTTCCACAATTAATATTGGCGGAACGATTTTGTCAAGGTCGTCCTTTTCGAGCTTCAAAGGTCGTTCATTGGTGTTCACAGTAACACAATTTTTGAATAAGTTCCTTTCGAGACCTTCTCCTACAATACGAGACCTTCGTGGAAGAAATTATTGAGTTTGGAAGGGTAACTTTAACATTGATGAAACGATTTCGTCAAGGTCGTCCTTTTCGAGCTCAAAGGTCCATTCATTGGTGTTCACAACAACATCTTCATCTGTCACAAAGGACAAATTTACGATAGAATAATTTTGTCAAGGTCGTGCTTTTCGAGCATCAAAAATTATTCGTTGATGTTTACAACAACACAACCTTGAAATGGCCTTTCTCTTCGGTACCCGCTTGGAACGTACGTTCCGCTATCATAACTTTTTACACTCAAGGACATTTGTAGGTCCTGCTGTGGGTCTGATATTTATCAAATAAAATATTGTACACAGTGAAATACTTAAACTTTAACCGATATGGTGGTCATTTTATCACATATACGGTACAGTGAAGTCTCCAGGACCCCGCATAATTATTTAAATAATTGTAGGTACTTTTTTAAGTAAAAGAATCCGATGTTACGAATTACTCTTATCAATTTATCAAGAAATCGAATAAATTGAATTTCTAACAAAAACAAAATTCGTGGTGTCTGTCAGACAGGGTAAAGAAACACCGATGACAGTTCTTGAGAAATACGACCATGAAGAAAATAATTTATCGATTATTATATTCATCTCGACAGACTATAACAATTTCTTCCTCGGACATGCTTTTGTATCAAGGAAACAGAGATATACGAGATGATAACGTTAGCTGCTTTCATCCTGTATTTAAGATAACCTCTGCATCCGTGTCAGACTGTTACAGATCCACTCAATCAATTATTCCAGTGGTATTATTTTTATAGCGAGTTGTGTCTTATATCAATGTGGTTATCGTAAACTAAACGCCCACGACATCAATTGTTCTATCAGATCTGTCCATAAATCTATGTTTGCTGGCGATCGTCCCTTATTGAGTATTCGATCACAGTCGGATCAAACTTAATTGTCCGCTCAAGGTTATTTCACTGGCTCTGAATCATGTCAGGTACGGCTCCTGATTTTACGCCACGTCAGTTTGTTTATCTATCTGAGAGAAATAGAGCTCGTTCGAATAGAAGAGATACTTTGGTGAGAGATAGTCGAATGTTGTGCAGATAGCCCTCAACGCCCTTGAGTAGAGCTTGGGCCAATTATAGTACAATATCAGATAAGTCTGTACATTTTTTTATACCTTTCAAAAACAAAAAAAATTATATTTTATTATTTTACTCTCCACCTGAAAGAATTCGAAGTAAATTCTTGCGCACTCGTATTCTTTAATTTGATCGTGGTTGGCTAGGAAAACAGATTGAAAAATATAGATTTGCGCAGATTTATTAATATCCATGTTTCATCAATTATTCGTCATCGATAATTTACAACAGTGAGAACACATTGGTTGCACTTACCTAGTACACTGCATGCAGAAAATGATATTTTACATTCTCTCTGTACTCGTAACTTTGTAGACTGTTGTATTTCAAAAGCCATTTGAGTTCCACAGCAAGTATAGTCTCGTGTCGATAAACTTAGTGTAATTTAAACATTTAAGTCGCCGTTGTTTTCTAGGACGATTCTTTCACGTCGACGTACGAAAGTCTCCTGCAATCAAGGAACACGTAAAATGGATGTTAAGTCGACAATGTGTTTGCAAACGAACCTGAATAGCTCTCTGAAATTCGGTCGACAGTGTGACGTAAATTATCGCAAAAACGGTTGGATACATTTTGGCTATAAAGTAGAGAATCTCTCTCGTACTTTCCACGCAGCATGACGCATTCGGTGCCATGAAATTGATTGCTCGTGCGAGTCGATATGGCGTTCGAATCAGTAAGAAAGCGATTGTCACGACCACTGTGTAGAAGATTTCGCTACATCGTTAATTATTCTCCTTAATTACGTACACGAAGAGAAATCACAAATCGAAGCTGTGATTTATTGAGTCGACAGTGAGATAAAAAGCATTCGTAGCGTCGCTACGACCGGGTTACTTTTATAAATATCACGTCGACCATTCGAATTTTTCCAAAAGAGGCAAAAAGTAATCAAAAATCCAAATTTTCGTACAAATTGTACAAAGAACTTAAGTTTACAATTATTACGAAGCACGCAGGTTACAACTTCACGAGCGTTTAAAATTAATATAAATATCGCGTTATTGATCAATGGTATTATTCGAATTCTTCCAAAAAGGGCAACAAGTAATCAAATCGAAAATATCCGTACAAATTGTAAAAAAAACGTGGAATTAGAAATGTTAGGAAACACGTGGACTACAATTTCACAGATGTTTCAAATTAATATAAATATCACATCGACGACTATTCGAATTGTTCCCAAAAAGGACGTAAAGTGATCGAATCTAAAATATCGTTGCAAATTGTACAAAGAACGTGAGATTGAAATCGTTACAAAACACTCAAATTACAACACCACGGACAGTTTCAAAGTTTGTTCGAACCCACTCACCTAACATAATGTAGTACCTCAGTTCTTCGAGTCGCCACGATCCCTCCATTGCTTTGAGTAACTTGAGTTCGTACAGAACGAAACAATCGAGCGCAAGGTACACGAGAACCGGTAGACCGGTGAACATAATCGTGTTCAAGATATAAATTTCGGCCATGTCACCTTCGAAATAATCGTATATGTGTAACGCAATGGCCAGAGCTATGGTGCAAGATGACCAAACGAGCAAAATCCCTTTCACTGTCACGATGTTGCTCAGCGCGTTTAGGCCGAAACGAGTGTCCTGTTTGAAAATGATGAGATACAGCTGGAACTTCAAGATCGCGATCGTTATTACGGAAACGTCGAAACTGATCATGCAGACGTAATCCATGTTGATTTTCGTGTCCACGTTGAAGAACCATCGAATAATCACTTCGAGGGGATCGAGCAGAATCACCATGTTCGAGCAGGCTAAACTGACGAGATAGAGATTTATAGACCTCCTCATGGAAGACTTGCAAACGATCGTCAGGATGATTAAGAGATTCAAGCTGACGCCCAGTAACAGAAGGGTAAGGTCCAAGTTTCGGGTTACGGACAGAGGAATGCTCGATACGATGATGTTGATTTTCGTGCGACCTGTTGGTTTCACCGCACTCGTCTTAAATATTGGAAACGTGACCTCCATCTTCGTGGAAACGTGTCTCGTCACGCTATAGCGATCCGTGGCAGATAATTTTCGGTCACCAGCTATACCAGTTCATCGTAGTAGAATCTTTGCGACCTGGTTCAAACGTTTGCCTCGTTTAAACCGTTTCGATGTTCCATTTACTTCGAACGAAGGACGTGTAGCACGTGTAGCACTTGATCATTGGAGATTCTGTCGTTGTTCGAAGATCGAGAGATTTTTCAATCGTTCGCTGTTCGTTAAACAACGAGGTTTTCTTTTTTTTTTTTTTGTCCCCTATGGAGGAGCACGTCGACGTTCATTCGTGACATGCGTCGATAGTCAACTGGAAGGACGGTAGTTAAGGTTCTCGTTTTTAATACTCTTCATGCTCGAGCCCATTTGGGAATTCGACGATGGAATACCGTGGGTGGGTTTGCTTGGATTGTCCGTGACATTGGCTCGTCACGCGACTTTTTCATTTTAACGAGTGCATTCCGGGCGAGAGTGAAAGAAACTATGGTACAAAGTATCGTTTCAATCGTTCGGTATCGTTCAGTGTGTGGTTTATTACAGTTCGTGGCGTTTAATGACTATCTCAACGTAATTAATTTTACAAACGAACCGTCACGTTCGTTTGGATTGTACGTATCTTCTGCTTTTTTCGTTTTAAAATTGAAAAAAGAATAATTCTCCTGTTTTCGCGAAACAAAGTTACACAATCTTGAAAGAAATGTTCAGTATTGTTCTACAATTGTAAGTTTCGCGATTCGGGCGTTTTCGAGTTGCGGACCGACATGACTGGGCCATTTTCTCTGATTTTCTCGAAGAATTCCACGATTATCGAACACTTGAACAATGCGAAAGCGATGTTTTTATTGTTATCAAGATATAATCAGGATTGTAATTATTTACAAGTATTAACTACGAAAATTTTCGATCAGATTCACCAAACCGACTTAACTAGACTTCATCACGGTATATCTCTCGTTCGCAACCATCGCTCGATCAACTTCAATATCATCTGCAGGCAAGTTCTGTCGTTCCATACTTCAAATCTTTTATTTTCTTCAATGACATTAAAGAAAATTTTCTTCCATTTTTATCATATTACTCTACCTATACCATACAACTTTTTTTAGCACATAATCTTTCATCACGATTCGATTGGTTAAGAAATATACCCAACGATAAGTACTCTAAAAAAAATAATTACCATCGTTACGCGAACGCGAAAAATCTACTTAGAAGTATTCGAAACTTACTTAAAAAGTACGTCGTTCTTCGTCACGAATCAGTTTCTCGAAAAATCTACCCAACTACATTGAAACAACAATTACGAACGCGCGTAAAATCCAAAGCCACAATATGGAAATTCGAATTTTATCTCGAGATACGCGCGAACAAATTCGCGAGTCACCGTGTATCGATTCTCTGAATGCTCCGATCGGAGTATCCGGCGCATTCTCTTTGCGCTCCACATCCTCGGGTTTTGCCATGGGGAATATCATATAAGGTAATCCTTGACCCTGACACCACCGACCGTAGGATTTCGTTCTGCGAGGGCAATAACGACCCGACGACCGGTGACGAAAATAGTTGCTGCACGAATAAATCATGCCTCGTCCGACATATTTATCCGACGAGAGAGATCGAGCGGCAGGGACCTCGGCTAGAGAGACAGAGACGGTGAAATGCGGTCTAACGTTCGACTGCATAATGCAACAAGAGACGCAGGAGAAGAGTTCTCGAGTCTCTGTCGCTGGCAAATGGCCACGAGTGCAATATCGGTCAGTATTTGGCCCTGATAGATTTATCGTCGGGTTTATACGTTCAGGACGTACCTACCGAGGGCCAGGGGGCCGTGGTTTCTTTGTAAGTGGAACGACCGGGTGTCTCACCTATTGTGCACGTGGAAGTCTTCACAATGGACGCGTTTTCGCGGAGAAAACCGAGTTCGCGGGACACCAGTCCTCTGTTTCTCTCTGCACGTGAAAGGATGCGCCGAATTGAAAGGTCGTGCATCGCACGGGAGAAAGGAGTAAATGTGTAGATATTTTCTTTTATTTTTTTTCTTGTCTTTTCTATTTTTCTTTTTTTTTTTTTTTCTTTTTCGACGTAGCTATTGTTGGATAGAAATTACGAAACCTTTCGACGAGGGTATTTTGTTTTCGTTTCGTTCCGCGAAAGTGTACGTAAACGGGAGTTGTGAAGATGGTTCGAAGACTCGAAGGAACGATTGTTTACTTCCGAATTTTTGCGCTGGATCGCGGGTTAGAATTTTAGGCTCGCGTTGCTTGGATATGGAATCCACGTGGAAGTTACTATCGGGTGAAAAGTTTTGGGGTTAGCTTGTATATAAACCTAATAATATACAAGCTGAAGGACTTATTTTGAAACTTATTTTAAAAATTTTAGAGCTAGTCTGTATATAAACCTAATAATATACGAGCTGAAGGACTTATTTTAAGACCGAGTCACTGTGTAACGAAATTCTGTTGTACAACCGATTTGTTTCTGATTTTGTTATGCGACGTGTTAGTGTAACTTGTAGGTAGGACTCGTTAAGTACTGTCCAACAAAATACGTTATGTAACGAATATGTTGGAAAACAGGAAAGAGAAATATATAACGTAATGTTGAGTAATATTTTTTTCGATCATATAGCAAGTTATGCGTTATCCATCCGGCGTCGGTAGACTTTGAAAGATCAAAGGAGATCACGTTGTATAATCTGTTTAACGAATCAATGAAAACCATGAGTTGGCACGGGACGAGGGCAAGAACAATCGGAGACTCTTCCGGGCGAGCTCGTGGCGTCGTTGAACGAAGTCACCAGACTCGATTGTTTATATAAACAGTCTGAATTGATCCGAAATGGATCGTTCATGAACTTCGAGTGGAGAGTTAGTATTCTTTTGACATTGAAAGGAAATACATAGATCTCTGAGAGCAGTTTTTGAAGCAATATACACATATTAGATATAATTATTTGGTTAAATATTACTTTCAATTTGTTTTGTTACTTTCAAATTATTAATTTACATGTTAGTTTTATTATTTTCTTATTCGTTTACTTGTTAGTTTCTTTATTAGTTTACTTATTATTGTACTTATTAGTGTATTTCTTAGTTTACTTACTAGTTTATTTACTATTTTATTTATTATTTTACTTACTATTTTACTTATTATTTTACTTACTATTTTACTTATTATTTTACTTACTATTTTACTTATTATTTTACTTACTATTTTACTTATTATTACTACTTTACTCACTACTTTACTCACTATTTTACTTACTATTTCATTCATTACTTCATTTACTACTTCACTTACTACATTACCCACTACTTTTCTAAGTACAAAATATATCGAAGATTCGATCTCAGACTCGATTCGTTCGTTCACGCTTACAGGAATACACACTAAATCTCCGCTTGAACGACGAGAACCGTCTCAAAAATTTCCGGTTCACCACCGCAACGCCTTCCCGACAAAATCGCCCATCTGCTGTCAAATCTCTCCCGAACCACCTCTACCGATTGCTACATTCCAGGGGAAAAAGTCGTACAACGTGCATCGCGTCCCGTTACGCGACCGTTTTCCATTTTCCATCGAATTATCTAACCTCGTCATCGTAACACGGACCCCCTGGCAAGATGTCGCAACCACCTTCGTAACCGTCGTTCCTTTCTGGAATGAAAATACTGACCGGTTAACCAACAATCTTCGTGGACCCTTTTCACCACGCTGCTCTGCACGAAGATCTCTCTCTCCCCCACTGTTGGCGAACGATTAAAGTACTTTTTCATGGCCCTTTCGTAAATTACGAAATTCACGTTCCTCTTTCTTGGCGTGCATCTTCGAGGGGCTGGCCACGAATTCGCGCTTTCATCCTTGCGGCCAGGTGTGCGGTTCAGTTTTGCGGGTTCTCCTGTGTGCCTCTTTTTTTTTCACTCTCTCTCTCTCTCTCTGTCTCTCTTTCCTACTCTCGTTGGTTTCGTCTGCTTGGGATCGGGTTAGCTGACGGAGGGCGTAGGGGCCAAATAAGTGCAGTGGCAGGGCCAGGGCCAGGCCCACAACCGGTTCCACGGTTGGCCATCATTACGACGTAACTCAAGCGACCCTGAAGAGGTTCTGGACAGCACGATAATCAGGAGGCTGTATTATCATCACGAAGCCGGCATGCCCCGCGCATTATCATCACGAGCGCCGGCGGAGGTGTAAAGTATTTCGGTCGTGGCACAATGTCGTCGTTTGGCCTCGAGGTGCTCTGACAATGGTGGTCGTTTATTGCGAGCCAATTTACACGCCCCGTGGATCCTCGTCTCTCCGTATCGTGATCTTCGTTTTTAGGAGGTACTTCCCGCTTTCGAGCGACAATTTTTACACCGGATTCGAGCGACTCCCGCCGTAGTTTGTTTACTCGGCGCCACCTCGTCGGTCGGGAGATTATTTCTAGCACCGCGAGACCGAGTGATTGATTTCCGTGTTAATTGTACAAGGTTGACTCGTTTGATCTTAACCCTTTGAGTGCCGTGAGCGCGTATACGCGTTTAGAGAAAACTACCGGTGTGGATTGTGGACGTGTATGTGCGTTTGGAGAAAGCTACCGGAAGCTACGGACGCATATATTCGTTTGGAGAAAGCTACCGGTGTGAATTGTGGACGTGTATGTGCGTTTGGAGAAAGCTACCGGAAGCTACGGACGCATATATTCGTTTGGAGAAAGCTACCGGTGTGGATTATGGACGTATATATGCGTTTAGAGAAAGCTACCGGTATGGACTATGGACGCATATATATGTGTAGAGAAAGCTACCGGTGTGGACTATGAACGTATATGTACGGTTATAGAAAGCTACCGGTGTGGACTATGAACACATATATACGTTCATAAAAAGTTACCTCTGCGGACTATGAACGCATATATACGTTTATAGAAAGCTACTATGGCTACATATAATTGTTTAGAGAAATCTATCGACGTGAACTGGTATTAAGAATTTTTTTGGACGAGTCTTTATGTTTTTTTTAAAGGAGTATATATTTTTCTATACGTTTTTTAATACAATTTTTATGTTTTTTATTCTTAAATGTTCAGAAGTGTCTTTGAACGATCTACCCATTTCTTTCAAAGAGTCTGTAGAAATTTGTTGACACGCTAACAGAATCTTCTGCTTCGTATTACACACCGTCATAAATTCTTCTTTGTAAACTATATTTTTTATATTTTTTCAACGAACGGTTTTCCGGCATAAATAACTTAATACTTTTTTATGAAAAACGACGAGGCAGATCGACTTGTTTGTGAAAAAATCATTAAATTATTTTCCCCTCGAAATCGTGCTGCAAAGTGTGCTTGTAAAAAATTGCTTGTAAACGATACGAACTCAGATCACAATTTTCGACCATTTTCTTGCACTTGTCTCGAAGTTCAACGACAGATTTTCTTCAGAGTGTTCAAAGTTTTCGGTAGACTTTCGAAAAGCACTTTCGGTTATTCGAAGCTCGTCTCGTCGGCCGAGAACGAAGTTTGACACTGAGAATGAAATATCAGATGCGGATGCTGAACGATCTTCCTGAAAGAAATCTATTCATAATTCTACCGAAAGGAAAATAGAAATCATGGAAACGGTGTTTCGTGAAACATGAGAACAAAGCTTTCTCTATTAACCGATCTCGTTCATTTACACGCAGCGTGTTCATTGAATAGAGTAAATTGATATCTTGTGTACAATGGCGGCACTAGGTTGAAAAACAAGTTCATTAATAATTGAAATAGAATCATTTATTAGGAACCCGTTCTCTGTTATCGGATATCATTATTCGATACGCTAATTGCCGAGTACTTTTAAATCAGATTGTCGTCAAGTCTCCATTAAACGAAGTTCGTTTCGTATATGTAACGGTGTCATTGGCCAGTCAGCATTTCAATCAAAGGTATTAATTTATATCGAGAAGAACAGTCTTTCATCGTATAAATTTGACGAATGCATTTTATCATCTGTTCACAATTTGAATCCACACAAATGTATGTTCGTTAAATGGATAAGAATAATACCTCGACATATTTCTCAAGACTTATTTCGTACCATTATATTTCAACGCTTATAGCTATTTTGTACTCGATATAATATAAAATTAATATCTCAGGTAAATAGATAACAATCGGACAGATAAGAATTTTATTTCGAATAATACGCGACGAACAACCTGAATTTTCCAACGCAAATACTGGTAAATATTACTCATACCGCAAACTTCTATAATTCCTAACAATAACTCCGAATTTCAATACGGTAGCGATAAAAACTCAACGGATGAGTCACGTGACCGAGTCGGTTCGTTTCGAGAGAGATAAAGAAAAATTAAATATCTCTTACCGATTAATGTTTTCGAAATATTTCTTCCGAGACGCGATAAAAATTAAGCATAAGCGATAAAAAAAGTAAAGATGGGTTGGGTCCGTGATAAAGATTGAAAGAACATCCGAGACCGTTTATTCTTCGGATACAATAAATTTTCATACAATTACAATCGATGGAGTAACTCAGAACTGTCTCTATAAAAATTACTTCGAGATGTTTTCAACGTCGTCATCCGAGACTGTTTATTCTTTGGATATATACAACAAATTTTCATACAATTACTATTACAAATACACAATTACCATTACAATACAATTACTATCGATGGAGTACCCGAAACCTGTCTCTATAAAAATCATTTTAAGATATTTTCAACCTTGTCATCCGAGACTGTTTATTGTTTAGATATATACAATAAATTTTCATACAATTACTATTACAAATACACAATTACTATTACAAATACACAATTACTATTACAAATACACAATTACTATTACAATACAATTACTATTACAATAAAATTACTATCGATGTAGTAACCGAGAGCTGTCTCTTTAAAAATCGTTTCGAGATGTTTACAACATCGTCGTTAGTACGCTCGGGATGAAACACGGCCGATATTGAATTTTCCTCGTCGGAAATTTAATTTCAGAGATGATTCCTTCCGCGTAGATAGCCCAACGTCGTAAACTTTTAACGCGCCTCGTTTGTCGCTCGAGTGGCGGGCTGCTTCCTGAAGGAATCCCGAAGAATGCGACGCGCGGCGTCGCGGTCGCGAACATAAAATGTTTCTACGCACATGATACTGCAAAAGAAGGATTTATTGCAAGTCGGCGCATTACCGCAGCCTCGTGCTCCTGCGGCTACTTTGCTCCTGCTTGGTCCTCTTGTCATGAGGCTCGTGATATTTTACGCATGACCGGTTCGGCGAGTTTTTCCCAAAGACCGCAATCGCGACGTCCAACTGGGCAACATTCGATACTTCGAGCGCAGGTGCATCCTCAAAAAATTCGCGAGCGCGCCCCTCGAAAATGCGACGTGATCCTCGATCATGTTAGCGAGGGACACGTACGTAGAGCTACGGAATACATGTTGGTTTCGAACGATGGTCCCGGAACTCTTCGGTGGGCGTAACGACAACCCCCCAATGACGAACAAAAGAGATCATTTTTGCACACAAGGTGAAGAAAATATCATTTCGCGATCGTCAAATTTCGATGATCGGTGTTTTGGTAGAAAGGAAGAAAAAAATGTCTTATCGCTTCTTTCCTCTAGAAAAGGAGGTAATTCTTGCAATTGTTAAATTTGGATGGGATGTGTTTTAATAGAAAGAAATATCCAAGTCGTGTACAGCTTTCTGGGTTCAATTTCTTATTGCTTCACTCTCTGGGAAAGAAGACAATCCTTGCAATTGTTAAATTTGGATGAGATGTGTTTTAATAGAAAAAGATGTTTAAATTGTGTACAGTTTCCAGGATTAAACTTTGTTTTGCAAAGTTTGAAGTGAAAGGGAAATTTTTGCACGTGAAATAAGAAAAGTATATTCTTATAATTGTGGAATTTTTATGATCAATTATTAATGGAAAGAAATATTTCAATCGCATTTAACTTTCTGGGTTAAATTTTTTATCGCATCACTCTCTGGTAAGAAAGAGAATTAAAGTCGTGAATAATAAAAATAAATTTCTATACCTATTGAATTTCGAAGATTGTGTGATTGATAATTAATTGCTGCCTACTTTAGAAGATACTGATTTCGATCGATTTATTCTGGGCAGACATATTCGTTCCAGATCGATCAGTTGTTGTTCCATAAATAGAGATACAATCTTGTGTCCCTTACAACGAAATTTATTTTAAGAAATTGCATCTTGGAGATTTTTCGGCACACCATAATCTGTCCTGAAACTAAGGCGCTTAATTCGCAACTAAATTGGCTACTTTATTTCTATATCCAGTTGCTGAGGAAACCCCGTTTCATTCTAGAGATTATGGTAACCTGAAATTACTAGGGGCATTATGCTAATAGTATAGTAACCGAGGATTACTTCATACGGAGATCTAAATAGCTTTGTTGGAATTAAAGAGTTGTTTGGCACAGAACATGAATAGTGTTGGTCGAACAGTTAATGAATTATTATTATGCTAACGGACCATTTAATACAGAATATATAATACAATATATAAATTCGAGTCGAGAAAAACGAAGAAAAGGTAACGGAAGAAAATTAATAAAAATAATCCTCCGATATCGAGTACGTTGCAGAATCGTTCAACAAGTTTCAGAACGCCTACATAATAAAATAAACCAATCGATGTAAAATGTTAGAAATCGCGTTATTACTTTACTTAATAAAATATACCAATTGATGTAAAATGTTAGAAATCGCGTTATTACTTTACTTAATAAATTTTGCGAATTGTGTCTTGTAAAATAATTACAGATTCTAAAACGTAACGTGCATAATTTTCCATAAATCGTAAATGGAAAATAAAATTCTGACAGTTCGTGAATTAATTAAAGTAAATGGTCCGTTAATTACTTTGAAGAATAAAACTACTGTATTCGAGTATTGGTGAGAGATTCACGTTTACTATGTTACATGTTGTGAACACGCTTTATATAATATCGAATGACTAGATCTAATGATCCCTCGGGTCCCGACCGCAAAGGGTCTTAGCGGCTCACCGCTAAGATTTTTCTCGGAACTTAAATAATCGCTTGAACTCGGGTTAACAATTTTTGCCGAAAAACAGGCACCGCGTGTAACGACGAAACACCTGCGGACGAGATTACAGTAATTGACGTTTCTCGAAGGTGAAATACTACGGAAGCACCACTCACTCGGACATCAGAAAGACGAAGGTTTGCACCCGTCAATTCGTGGTCACGGAGATTGGGGCCCCGAAGCTTCATCGTTTAATTAAACACGTCCAGACAGAGAACACCAGAAATCGGTCTCCGCGTTCGATTCACTCGAGTTAATCTCTGCCCGAAAATGGAAGTACGGAATTCGTACGGAAGTAATAAAAACGGTATACTTGGTAAAAAGATGAACATTTTTTATCCAAGAATAAAGATTCATTTCCTCGTAATGGAAATATAAAAATGATAGAAACGATAGACACGGTAAAGGGAAGTTTGCATGGAATTGTGATAGGAACGATAGACAAGGTAAAAAATCGATATTATTAGGGGTATGTAAAAGTTTCCATTTGTACATAGCTGGTGTTATGTCCTATTTGTTTCTTTCCTTTCGTTTCTTAACCTGTATAATAAATGAACAAGCTTTTATTATCAAAAAATGGAGATCCATATAGTGCAAACGTTGTCTTTTTTTTCAAATTAAACAAAAACTATAGTATTATCTCTTTTGTTAAATATTCGATAACTCGTCGATGACTTCATTGCCTTTAAAATTAATAAATGTATCTTCTATCCGAAAAATAGCAAAAAGTAGCGGATAATTACAAAAAATGTTTATACCAAAAACTGTTACACGGTTCGAATGCAATTGATAAAGAAAATTGGCGAAGAAGACGATTGAAATTTTTCCATTCACCTAGTAGACACAGGGAATATTTAAGGTGAAAATTAATATCGATTCTCGTTAACGAAATTTACAACGAACGATTCGTATCTCCCGCGATGACGGATAAGATTGTTTTGGGTTTCTTTGGAATACGAAGACTTTTTAATCTTTCTCTTTAATCGAGCCACCGATATGATATTGGAACATGATGAATGCTCGAAAACTTTTTAGCTTACAAACCACTCGATGTGTTATCGGCGCGGAAACTTTCGGAGGCGTGCCCATATAAGTGGAAAATCCTTAAATCTCTGGAGCGAAAAATGGTTCCCCTAGACCTGGAATTACCACGTCGATCAACCCGTATTGGAACGAAAGGGTGGGATCCTTCTTGACGAAAAAGTCAAATCCTTTCCAGAGATATACACAATCTAATCGATCGTCCTTGAGCGATAATTAATTTCCACGCACACTTGGTATCGAATTGTTCGTTTCGATAACATTCCCGTTGCGAAAACGCGATTGCAAAATAATGGAACCTGACGAACAAAACTTCGTTAATAATCGTTCGTGTATACACGTAAGGGAGGTTTTCTAACAATAGCTTCCAAATATCTTAATAAACGATACTAAAAATAAATATTTCGCTTTTCAAAATCTGTTACGTCACGACGATAAGTAATTTATCAACGTGAATTTCCGAGTTCGATCAAATCACCAGAATCTTGTCTCGTTCGTATTTATTATTAATTGAACGTATCCTCTTCGCAAATATATTTGTCCAAACAACCATTGGTTTGCTCCAACAGCACGTTAGAATCCCACCAAAGTGGTTTCGAGTCGACTAAAACGAAAGACGATCGAAAAAGGTAAATTTACTTTACCTTTAAACTTGCCCTAAACTTAAAATACTTTATTGCATCTTTCGTTCGTAATTGTACAATTTGTTACACTAGTCCCTTGTAGTCGTACTTTTGCACAGTAAATTTTGTTACGTAGAATCGGAGCGGGGGCCTCGGCGAATAATTAAAACTCTCGTGTGTGGATCGTTATCGCGGCGTGAAATACGCTACGAGATTAAATTGATGTGAAAAAGCGTGTTTCGTGGGCAAAGATGGCGTACCGTTTAGTCAGCGTACATTTAACGTAGCGACTCGACGGATTTATACGCGTCAGCATCATCGCGTTTCACCGCAATGCGGAGCCCCGGTGGCTGCAGGCCATGGATGGAATTTCTTCTTTCGCGATTGTAACCGCAGCAGCTTGACGCGAGGGTAAACAATTACGCGAAGACGCAGAAGAAAGTTGGCAGTGTTCGTTCGCGGTACAGAGCGAAAGATCTTACCTTTGACGGACGAGGGGGGAACAAAAATTAGGATACTCGGTAAAGAGTTAACGCACTCGTTGGACGCAGTTGCAACATCGGAGATTGAAACAACGAAGACAGGGAGGTGGTTTCGTAAAATATTGAACCAATTTTAATCACCGGTCTCAGAGCAACGGGTACGCGTTTTTGTCCAGGGTTCAAGCTTCGGGGGAAAATTTGTACAATTTGAAAAATATGAAACATGAATGGAACGTGTGACTCCTCCGTGGGGTTGATTTTATGGGTGAAGAGTTTTATTCTTCTTTATGATTTTTAATGATACGGGGACAAATTTGAACGCGAGAAATACTTTCAATGTAGTTTCAATATTTAGTAGACAATTTTTGAACGATTTGCGATGCAATTGATACTGTCAGTTTGTTGTAACATTGTTGGAAGGTAATTGTGTACTAATAATGGAGAAATAGATGAATATGATAAGAAATATACTATTCTGTACTAATTAAACTACATTCAATTGCTATTTCAATTTTTGTAATGTTATCAAGAGCAAAAGAATGCTAAAAAATATTCACTGATTTTCTCTTCAGACTTGAATCCAGTGTTCGCGAATACCAGTAAAGATTTTTCGTTCATCTTGAAGGTAATTTCAGTTAAGTTAACACAACTGATTCTACTGCGATATTTATATTCCACGCTTCAAATGTCACGTATGCACGTTCGTTGATTACACACTTGTAAACGCTTCCGTGTAGTCCCATTTCTACTATCTTTTTTTTTGCACGTAATGGGCTAACTGTTGCGACGACATAAAAATGGTAGTAACTTGGACGCGAGGTCACATCGATAATTATTTATTATGCTCTGTCGTGTTTTGACACGTGCAGGAAATTTTATCATTTAGTTGAAAACAAACAGATAGAATGCGTCATTTGGGAATGTATTATTTTGCTATATAACTCGTACGATACGAAAGAATTATTTCGAATACCCTTCATCGGTTTATTTACGACGTTAATTTTTAAAAACACGATAGAACTTTTCCACGAACCCATTGTACAAGATGTTTATCGATACGTGAAAAGTACCGCAGATATGGATTCTGGATATCGAAATGATAATTATCGATATTAATTATCATTTCGATCCCTAGGTATTCCCTTTTAAATGGTGCACTCTGCATACACTACGTTCTGTTAAATTCGTTGGTTGAATATACCATTGAAGTTGTGCTATACTTGATGACGAACCCTCTAGAAGCGAGCAGTGGATTTATTTACCTCCTCTGAGTTCGAGGGTATCGTGAAAACAAATAAGAAGGATTATCGGTATTTGAAAATCTATTGTTTCAGCAATTACGAATAATAGATACTTCAGAGTGCACCGGTAGAGCTATGAATGCACTTTACGACTTGTCCGAAGCTATGAATACTGATGGTAAGTGCTGTGGTCGCTTTACACAGGAAAAGCGTTTGAAACCTTATTTCCGCAGTTATGGTAACGTGAAAATCACCAGCCATATTATTAAAATGCTAATAATTTCTATTACACACGTGGGTCCAAATAGAGGTACAAGTGACAAAATACTGCGTCAAATACTACGTTGAAAAACTTTAACGATAAAAATATAAGACTTTCTTCAAGTGATTCGATCTCTTTTACAAAACGATTGAAAAATTGGTAAAATCAGGTATCGAGGAAATGTGATAAAAAAAAGTTACTTCAGAGCGATGATTTGACTTTAAAGATACACATGTAACAAAATCGAACGTTTATTTAAATCCAATGGAAACAACGAAACCAGTTCGCCGAGGAAAGTGTAATTAATTACGTGGAAATTGTTTCGATGTATTTCGTAAAAAAATTCGAACGAACAACAACGGAAATCATTTCGACGTAGTGCGGGAAATTTGACGAAACAGTCGACCTGTTTCGAAAATGAATATTTCGCTCGCTATAAATTTAACAAACGCGTTTCGAGACCGAGGAGAAGTGTATTTCGTACGGTGCACGAGCAAAGGCTAGTTTAATTTCTTTTCCGTGGTCTAGGCGTCGCGGCGCCTCCCGTGGGCAGCTCCTTACGGCGTCTACTTGTGCGTCCAACGGAAATAACCTCGCGATAGCAACAGGCCTCGAGTTTATGCCGTAATACACGATCTCGTTCCCTCCTTGTCGCTTCCGTTTTTCGCTCAGTCCCCCAATGGTTTCTTTCTTTCGGCCATGGCGACGCCGTGAGTTGATTTTGCGAGAAAATACGATAATGGAGGTGCCGTTTTCAGACGCCGGAAGCGGCCTTGATGTGTTTTCCATGAACTCGAATTTCCATAGAAGCGTTCGAGTCACTAAAACGGAACAACAGAGAACCGAACTCGCGGCTGCAACATCGATGCAAGTTAATCGACCGTTAACAGGATTAAACGTCTTTCAGAAAATATTTCCTAACAATTGAAACTGTTCTGCGAGCACGATATTTGTTAATTATCGTGTGACAACATTCTCGACCAACGTTATTTCTCTCTATAAATGCGATTGGAAAACACTGTAAGAGGGGTAGGGAAATAATATAAATTTCGTTCGGTTGAACTCGAGAGAATAAAATATAACGTCTGTTTAGAAGTGCATAAATTAAATTGATTAATTGGTGAATGTTAGTAGAAAAAGAAGTAGACGCACAAAGAGGAAATTATCGTTGTATAAAAATAAAAATATGGTTGCAAGAAACTGGGATCAATGATTCTGTAGATACTGGAAATGTTGGATAAATAATGAGGAGTTCGTTATAAAATTTCAGTTCCTCGTGGATAAATCTGAGCACGATTCCTCTCCATTTACAAACCTTTTCCAACGAGAAACCAGTTTTTTAATTCTTCCCTCAAAGCACTGGAAAGAAGTTTCCATTCACGGACAACCATTGTCGTACCGCTTGTTTCGTCACGTCTAATGACTCGAAATGAAAGTCACTCGGCTCGAGATCTATCGAAGTAACTCCAAGTTTAACTCGTTGTAACCATTTGAAACGCAAAAGGTTGTACCAAGGACAGCACTTTCGGTCGTTAGACGAAGCGAACTAACCTTTACGCTACCAAAGAAGAAACTATCGAAGAAACTCTACTGGTTCTTCGAGAACGGGATGAAAAAAAACTAACAGGAAGATTGAATGTATAAATTGTGGGAAACGTGGAAAAAATGATCAGTAAGGAATAAAAATCGCACGATAAAATTTTTATTTATATTCGACGCGTATCGTTGGTTCTGGCTGAAGTAATATCTAATTTTGTGATCGTAACTTTTTCGATCAACGATTACAGATCACGATCATAGTTCGCGATGATGGATCAATTTCAGCGATGGTGGATGACTCGTGATTGCCTCGATTCTGTTTCTTTCGGTAAAATAACCAACGAGAACTATAAAAAGATTCTACGAAGCAACACGCGTTTACCGTGCGTTTAACCTTATTGCAGAAGCTTCGTCGTTTTTACCGTTAGAGTCGTCGCGAGTCCCGTAGAAATCCCAAGAAAGCGAATAGCAAAAGAAACCGAAAGAAACTCTCTGTAAACGTGTGGATGGATGGCGGTCGGTCTATAAATACGCTTGCGTACATTGTCATTCGGAACAACGGAGGCTTATTACGTTGGTACGCATAACACGTAGGGGATAGTCTTGGAGGGAAAAATAACGTACCACGGAGTACGACCTGAACTTTTCAAATTTTTTTTTTTTTTTTCAAAGCTACGACACACCCCAAAACCCCCAAAATTTCTGTAGATGTAAATTGACTCTGGGTATGAAAGAAATTTGACAACTTTCAGAAAGAGAGATCCTTCTAATTGTGAAGAATGCTCTATTTGTATCAAGAAATTTGGAAGCTTTTAATAATTAATTCTCGAATTTGAAATTTCTTTCGAAGTTCTAAGTGTGAAGGATACTCTATTAGTATCAAGAAATTTGGAAGCTTTTAATAATTAATTCTTGAATTTAAAATTTCTTTCGTAGTTTCAATTTTGCAGGTAGGAAATTTCAATCGTTTTCGCCATGTACATAAAATACAATTTATTACTCAGAATTTGATTTCGCGACTTCGGTTCTTAGGGTCGTGAATAATTTTATCTCGTGATACGTTCAAGTGTATTATTAAAATTGTTTAGAACGAACATCGAGTTTGATAAAATTTTAACGGTGAATATGGTAATCAATTTGATCGAGAAATTATTAGTTGAAGTAAATGTAACATATCAATCCGGTATGGTCTAGTGGCTAGGATACTTGGCTCTCACCCAGGAGGCTCGGGTTCGATTCCCGGTACCGGAAGGATTTCTTTTTACTTTTTATTTCTCGTTATATCATCTAATTGAAAAATATATTACACTGACACACTTCTGTATGCTCTCTCAGTAATAATGTCGTAAATCAATATTTGTACGGTATTTTTGTCATTCGTCGGGCGAATGTAATATCGTTACTGAAGGTGAACCGTTTAAAATAATTACAGAATCAACTCGAACAATTTTATCATTAAATTTATCACTCACGAAAGCACACTATATAAATATTTATCACATACAAGTGCTCCGATACGGTACACATCGTTTCAATTTTTCTACAGATTCTCAACAATTACAGGGCCCTGGATGTTTCGTTTATTAGTCACGCAATTTTTTTCTCTAGCGATACATTTTTTTCCTTACTTCAATTAGCTGTACAATTTTTCCTCGTAATTATCAATGGATAGTGTCTTTATTTACACCATTTCTTTTTCTTTTTTGATGAAAAAACGTACTTTAATTACCTATATAATTTTTATTAGCAATTATGAACAGACGGTGACTTTATCGTAAGTAGTATCCATCATCTTTAAAGCTGCAACATGCAACGTAAATTGCATACTCGCTAAAAATATTACTAAATTAGAAATCTATACTCGGAATACTTCTTTCGTCCCCTTTGATTGCTTCCTTGTTATCCCGTATCTAGAAAGTAATCCCCTAATTACTTCGAGCTGCGTATTATTCGCTCAATGGAGTGAATTCTGCGTATACTTATCGCCGATGAAAAACAGAAGGTTCGAAGATTGCCTCCGTTTGCAAAACATGCTGCGGATTCGATTGGCACGATAGTCTCTCACACTTATTCACACTGCTTAGTACGTGCCACGATATTTCGCGCTGATAACGCAATCTGAAATTAAATCGGGAATCACAATGGTTCGTTTGGGAACGCTGGATTGATGAATACGAATTTCAAAGTGCTATGCCTGTTCGCGGTTGTTTATTGGGAATTAGAAATGTTTCTGAAAAGGCCACCGTTCGACTTCAACGATGTAACTTCAATGTAGATCAACCTTCGTTGAGCACTCGGTAGATTGTTATCGACCGTGGAAATTAATTTCTTTAATTATCGTGAGATTTGAAGGAAGATTTTACAAACGATTTTCGTGTTCGTGATTTTGAAAAATTTTGAAAAATAATTTTTAAATTAATTTTTAATTCGCGATAACCGTTGTTCGAGTGCTCGAGTCACCGTGCATATCGGTAAACACTCCAACGTATACTTATTCAAAAGACGAAATTCGTAACAATTCTTGTATCGATTTCCATTTGCTTAGCCTCTCTTCACAACCAACGAAATTGAATTAAAGTCCGTTCACTTAACTCAGTACAGTTGTTCCCACAACGGAAATAATAACACCAAGAACGATTAAAGTGTAGAAATAAACGTTATAAAAGGCACAATTTATGCGAAACTGAAATAACAATTATCGAGACGACGATGCACCGCGCGTAAAATCGAACAAAGAATTGCCCGATATCGAGGAGAATTCGAACGCTTCCATCGTTTTACCGCCAACTGTAAAAACAATTCAATTGGCAAAAAAAAAAATTCGTTGAACACGTCGCCGAACGAAAAACCTCCGACCGTGTATCCAAACGCAACGAGTCGGAGGACTCGAATTGTTCGATAATTGTGAATCGAAATGAAGAGGGAAAAGAGTGCAACGCGAACCGGTTTAAATGTAAATAAATATTTTAAACGTTTCGAAGCCGTATCGTTTCGCTGTTGGTCGATGATGACCATACGGTGGTCGTTGGTTGGTTCGATCGATCAGAATCTCGACGAAGCCAGTTGGATTCCAGCGATCCAGTTCGATACGACGAACGCCCGGTACGGAACTGGCTTTTCGAATTGAGAAAAACAAGGAGAGCTATTTACCTCCTTTGAAACCTAACGCGTATCGAGTTGCCGGCGTTGCAGCGGCTCCTCTCCTCCCCCTGTACCCTTGACAAGCGAAAAATACCGTGGTTGCATTGTTACGGAACCCTAAAAGCGAACACGAAGGCGGTGGCGCCAGAGCTTAGCTCTCGAGCACGTACTCGCTGCGACCACTTTACTTGGCCCCTTGAAATTAACGCCGACCACTCAGCCGTACCATTTAGTATGTCGGCTACGCGAGTCCGACTGCTCTTTGGCCCCGTGCATCCACCCTTTTCTCGTCCGATAATATCATCTTTCCTCAGCATCCCTCGTCTCTCTGTACCTTTAATTTCCTTTTCGACGCGAACCAAGCGGGAGAACGTTGCTTCGCTCTGTGGTCAAGATCCACACGGTGCGAAGGAAATATTTTTTCGCGTATCTATTTTTTTCCTTACTTCAATTACCTGTACAATTTTTCCTCGTAATTGTCAATGGATAGTGCCTTTATTTACACTACTTTTTTTTTTATGGAAAAACGTACTTTAATTACCTGTGTAATTTTTATTCGCAATTATGAATAGTAACTTCGTGAAATCGTTCACCATTTGTGAATCTTCCATTGCACAAGAATTTTACTTTGCTTCTCGAGTACGAGGGGAATGATTATTTCTCGGTTACTTTTGCGTTCGTGTGTTGATCGATATATCGATCCAGATATCGTACGAAAATACGTGTAAAGATCTCGCGAAATTTCTTCGGTATTGTTATAACTAGTTTTCGAAGGATCGTAGAAAGTTTTGAGAAGTATGGGATATTCTATAAATTTTGAAAAGTGTAAAGTGTTTCGTACTGTTTTTGTGGAATATTTCTTACAGACGGACGGAAATATTCTTTTGAAACGATACGGAACGTATTTTACGTATTTCCAAATTTTCTGAATACTCTCAAAGGAGATCGTCACCCATAGTTCGAGCATCGAGTATTCAACCCCTCTATTACGATCAATCCAAAATCCAATATGAAAGATCCCTAAAATGTTCCCGAAGAAACTTAACAAAATTTGTGCTTACTGCGTTTCCTTGTACGGACAATGTACAATATTTTTCATCTGGAATTAAATAAATTCGCTCAAGATTCGTGTATCGTTTTCCAAGTTTGATGAAATTGGTGCTGGTAATTTCGTTTCGCGAGAGAGAGGACAGTTCACGAGGTTGTAAATAAACGTTTGAGTAGATTTTTAAAAATTTTCTAACGCGTCCAACGGATGGACGTTTCCGTGTGCAACGACGAACACATTTTCTACGCGCGAAAGAGATTGCAATATTTTCTCGAGCGGGCGACAGCGCGAGCAACGCGGAATATCTCGAAATTTCTGTTCAAAAATTCCACGATGAAGAACGAAGAAGGAGAAGAAGAAGACATTTCCTTTCGTTTTACTTGTCCGTTCCCCTCCGATACGAGAGACGAGTCCCGTAGTTCTCCTTTCAACGATCGAGACCACTCGCGGCACGGAAGAAATTGCAATATTTTCACTCGCGGGGCCGACAGCACGGCCAACGATCGAATTTCGTGAATTTTATTTTCGAATTTCCCGTCGGGAGCACGTTGACAAGAATTTTTACTCGCGATGTGCACGCCCGACGTCTATTTCGGACGATCGTCGAAGACGATGATGCGATTGTGAATTCCCCGCGATATTTTTATGCTGTTTTTGGAATTAAAAAGGAACCAAGGTCGTGGAGTTTCGACCCACTTCCAGGAAAAGGTGAATTGTTGGCGTCGATTTTTCACAGATATAGTAAAGAGTGTACTATTTATAAAAGATCGTTAATGCGAGAAGAAGTCGTTCATCATTGGATAGAATTTAAAAAAATGGTATATATGTATTCAATTTCGTGTCGTCTCGTATCGCGAGTTTCTTTCATTGTTTTTACCTTTATGTGCGTTCTCCTTGTTTACAGCTGGGTGTAGGAATTTTTAACGCAGAGTGTACACACTTGGAAAATTTAATAGAGAGATGAAACTATCGAGAGAAATATTAATTTGTATTCTATCGAAGAGAAATTTTTCAAATTACCATCTAATGTTAGAAATATTTAAAAAAAAGAAAAATCAGAACAAAATTTTCGTATCTATTTTCTCACCAGTGATACACTATACGAACGGTAAATTTGAACGAGTTGTGCAATAGAATATTATTTATTATCGCTTCTTTTTTTTTTCTAAATAATTCAAAACCTACGATCAATTTTAGTTCAGCACCGGATACTATACTGCTACCAAAACGAGTTTGAAAAACTGAATTTATCGTACGAAAGAAAATCGATCGCGAGTATCTTTTTTTCATTGCGTAAATTAGACCAATAAAACGCATACAAGTGAACGTTTCGTGAGAGCTGGTGAGAGACAGTTACCATTCTAACAAAAGAATTATGTATCACCGGTGATAACACTGTGAACCGTAGGGTTGATACGTGGATAGAAGAAGGTAAACATCCGCGCGATTGGATCGTAATCGTTTCTTCGGTTGCATGTCCCGGGGAAGTAAATACACGGTTGCATCCTGCATCCTGTTCCTTGCAAAGCAAATGAGCGGCAACGCTACTCCGTGTCTCCCCGTATTTCAAATTCATATAAGATAACGGTGTTAAAACACAGCCGAGTTAATATTGTTCCCCCCGTGGACAAAAAGAGGACGTATAGAGAGTGCCGGGGCTAAGAAATTACGGTGCAGTCGATACGTTACAAGTTTTACCGTTACCGCGATCCCGTGCGACTCGAGCATCGAGTGGATTAAAAGTAAATAGGATTCGGCTTGAAAATTTTTATTTCAATTTAAATCTGCATCTACAATGTTTCACAGTGATCCGCGCGAGCGCTGTTTGCACGCGTTGTGAGAATTGATACAATTAATTTACAAAAATGAAAAGTCACTTCCCAGCGAGTGCATAATATAGGTGAGGTAAACTCTCATCCAGTCGAAACAATAGATCGTTTGAAAGAATATATTCGTGAAAATGGGTCCATATGAAGCTTACGTTTGGGAAATATATTCAGTATAGTTATAAATGTTTTTGGTCAGTGAATAATCAGTGTTGGAGCAGGTTTTAAGGTAGATTTTTAATTTCGTTGTAATTCGAGTGAAAATATTTTCTTCAATAATTGAAGTTCATAGATAGAAAGGTTTCGTTATTTTTTCAAACCTGATATATTTATCGAGAATTTCGTTCTTACGGTGTGTTTCAGCTTTCTATTCAAATTTTTAAAGACAAAGATTAACACGAAACGAAATAAATGAAACAACTCGATCGTATATGTTATAATGGAGGCTATAATTTCCATAGCTGGAACGGTAATTTTACAATTATTGATGATACACGATTTGTCTCGGACGAGTAGCCAATTATACATAGATGTAATTAAATACTTTCGAAAATGATTAACAATATTCGAAATCGAACGAAAAGTCCGATCTTTCTCTCGTTTGGGTTCTAATGAAATAGTATCGGTTATTTTTAGCGGGGTAAAAGAACTTGTTTCTTTTTCTGTAATTAATTCGTTTCAGGAACGTGGACAATAATTATGCACGACAGACTCTTTGTGGAGGTTTTACTCGGTAAGCTTCGAATTATACTTGCTTATTTACAAGCAATTAGAAAAATGTCCACCGCTATGTCGTTTTCCTTGAAGATCCTCGATCGAGGTCGCGTTTTACCAGGTAGAACATTGGGGACCGTGGAGAATGACTCGTGAATATCGATTCGACGTTCATTGATTCGTTGAACATGATTTCTTGGTATTGTTACAATCGTTCGATACGTGTTGCGTTACGCGAATACTACAACGCGTTGCACGTGATTACATTCGAGGCACGGTACACAAATTGCATACAAATTGGGTAAAATTTCATCTCTAGGAATGTCAACGTCCATATCAAAATTTACGTTCCTATTTTTCGGTACACTTTAGTTCGTTGTGCTTCTCGTTTATTGAACTTTTCCTCGAGTACAATAAGAAAAGCTCTCGTGCGTCGCTTTCAATTATTTTCACATATATAACGAATATGGAATAAATGTATTATCGTGTCGCATTATTTATTCAGATTCTTTGTACATACTGCGACGAGAGTCACGAATTTTATTCGCTCACTCTGCTTCGAGACGAAGCAGTTAAATAAAGTTAATGAAACAATTACGAGACTTTTTCTAAATTCGATGAAACATTTATTTTCTATTTTTTCTTCACCGACGATTGTGCATTTAATTTTGATTCGCGCTCGATCATTCCAGTGTGCCGTTGTGCAGGTCAATCGAGATTAATCTGTTTGAGGAAATTGATGGTGAAGTGCAGGGTTACTTTTCTTTTTCTTTTTATTGTTTCCTCAATGTTCGTTCTCTAATTACGCAACACGTCTTCCGTATGACCGTGGTTTTACGGGTCTCTCGAGCCCTGCCCTGCAATTTACCTACATTCTGCTGCGAGTTGTAAATAATATCTTCCACTTAAGGATCTTCATTGCCGCAACTTATGTCTACAACATCCTGGAATTCGGAAGCGAAACCCATAAAGTACCACACTCGTGCGAAGCTGACATTTCCACCTTGAAATATCACCGATCATTTCCGCCATTTACCAGAAATCATTGAGAATAAAAATACGGATAAATCCACTCCACCATTCTGTTTGACTCAACCACGAAACAACTTTTATTTGCTCGTAGATAGCAAAATTTAGTTAATTATTTGCACGGTAGAGATCCTCGAGAAAATAAATATAGAAGTAAACTGGTAAAAAATACAATTTAAAGATCGTATATCACGTGTTGTCACGAAATGACTTTTACTCGTCTGTAGGTAGAAAAATCAATTGATTAATTTATACGATAAAAATCTTTGAAGAATAAATATAGAAATAAGCTAGCAAAAACTAAAATTCACGTCATTTACATTTTATTAGTTTATAAGTGGAAAATGAATCTTTTGGAAGAAAGTGGTCGGACAGAAGAGCGAAGATAATTAAATTTCTTGAATTTTTTCTTTCAACAACGAAGACTCTTTTTTAAGCGACAACTTAATGGAGGACATGATGGAACGTGACTTTACGAACTGTAGATTATACTCGCTTAATCGACTGTTGAATTAATGTTCGTTACAACGTAATGGTTAATGTTGTAAAATATTTCACGATATAACGGGCCCCGATGGAACAAAGCAAATTTTGAGTCGTATTTAACAATAAATGCGTCGCCATGAGAACTTAATACTACACGTATGTATATTATTATGGCAAATATGTGGCTTTGTGCATATACGAGGCTCGCAAAGATGGCTTAGTCTCCGACCAAGATAGTTACGTTACCGATTTTACGATCCCATTTTCGTTCTGGTAGGGGGTTGAGAAGTATGTTCAATAATGTACGTAATGTAGATCCTTTCCCCTTGTTTTCGATACAAAAATACACAGGTTGCGTATTCCTTCGCGCTGTACTTTGTCTAATTTTATATACAAACCTAAAAATATGGAACTTCTCTTGTTTCTTAAATTTCTCGGTCCATCCATAAATTTCTTTTCCATTGGTAATTTTATGAACCATCTCGTTTCAAAGTATTCGTTTTAATATTTATTTTTAAAATCCACTCAGAATTACGGATGGTCTTCAGTAGATCAAAATACCAGTATATTAGTATTCAATATTTACTACAAAAGTCCACCGAAAATTATAGATGATCTTGAGCGGTGACATTTTTCAAATAACGAAAAAATATAGCATCATATCGTTTTAACATTTATTTCAAAAATCTACCTAAAATTACAAATGATCTCGAGTAGGTAAAATATTCTAGATAATAATAAAAAGTACAGTATGCTCCAAAAATTCTCGAACGTCGTAATCGCGATTCAAAATTTAATGAAAATACATCCAGACGAAATAATGTTAGAAATTTAGCGATATTTGATAACCTACATTCTTCTAGAGTATTCTAAATATCTTTAGCACGTGACAGTGTCAGTTATCATCGAAAGTTCGATGAAACTTTGCTGGAATGTTTTCCAAGAGAAACCACGTTTCGCGTTTGAAAGTCTCGAACAGCGTCAATTGTTTCGATGACAAACGTAATCGATTTTCCATATTTTTTCTGCGCAGATGACACTCACATAGCTCATCAAGGATGACGTCCATCATGGGGTTACAGCAGCCAGCTGCATCCCAGGACACTGTGGATTACAGTGGATATCTACAGTCGTCGCAGTGCCATCAGATACATGGAAACCAACCGAATGGACAGGTCCAGTCTTCACAGAAATCACCATCCAACGACCACAACACCAGCTTCACCAGCACCAAAGGATTACTCAATGGACCTGGTCAAAACAACTGCTTTCTCAACAGCGCCGTACAGGTAAGATAAATATACTTCCATTGACAGAGATACGGACGACAGGAGGATTCGAAAGTTTTATTTTTCCTTTATTTCGCACACGTGACCACAATGTTGATTATTCAAACACGTTATCTCTCCCTCGACGAGAGAGATCTAAGATTCAACTCGATGATTCCGTTGAATCGTGCATTTTACAGACTGGACCTCCTCCCAATGATCCAACATAGTCGCTACATGAATGTACAATTTGTAAAATTTACCCTTCAACTTTTATCTTTCAATTCAGACACGTGTTTCAATATAACAATGACGATTATTAGAATAATAAAAAGTACAGAATACAAAGAAAAATATACAAACAAGATCTCTACGAGATTTAGTATACACTAATTGTAAGAAAAGTAGATTACTCTTTAAAAATGATACCAATACTTAATTCTTACCATCAGTTATTACCATTTACGATTCCATTGAATCGTGCATTTTACAAACTGGACCTCCTCCCAATGATCCAACATAGTCGCTACATGAATGTACAATTTGTCAAATTTACCCTTCAACTTTTATCTTTCAATATTCAAACACGTGTTTCGATATAACAATTACGATTATTAGAATAATAAAAAGTACAGAATACAAAGAAAAATATACAAGCAAGATCTCTACGAGATTTAGTATACACTAAGAAAAGTAGATTACTCTTTAAAAATGATACCAATACTTAATCCTTACCATCGCTTACTACCATTTACAACCTTGGATAAAAATAACCTACCCGAAAGATTAAAAATCAGTATCCTGAACCATCTCGATTACTTCGGCGACGTTTTCCAAGGACCATTCGATCGCGATTAATTCAATTGAAAAATTCAATCCGTGCTCCGAGAATCACCGCAGGATCATCGCTGTTGGGATCAACTGGATAAATAAAATGAAACTGTCCGATTAACATTACGGTTCACCGCGAGCCGAGAAAAAGCTCTCGGGGTGTTTATATTTATCTAGACCCATCATGGGGTCATAAGCGCAAGCAGATCCGAGCAGTAGTGCATCCTGTTTGGAAATTTGCATAATGTAAGGATATATAGTACGTATTCGTTCCCAGCTTTATTAAACGCGAGCACGACTCTATCCGTGAATTATTTCTGTTTCGTGCGTACGCGTTCTGATCGACCCGTTACATCGAATCCGCCATTGGAACCCTCGACGATGAACATCTTCGACTTGTACACTGTAAACAAGCTCCAGGGGACTCGATAAACGCGAGACTCTCCTCTCCGATAAAAGTTGTTATCCAGGTATCGTTGAGTCGGTCCGACGTACACTCTTACGATCGAGATTCGATCTACGGTAGTCGACATCGTTCACTCGGGATAAATGGCGCGTTTCGCGGGCCGGTTCGCGACGCATGGAAATAAAAAGGAATGAAAAAAAAAAGAAAGAAAGAAAAGAAAAAAAATGAGAGAAAGATTAAATAAAAGGTTACACGCTTCATTAATGGGAATAATTCTCGGGCTCCTGGCTTCGTGAAAAGGTGGCTTCCCACGGACCGTTAGAATTTATTACGTCGATCAGAACTGTTTTTCCCAGCTTTTGTGCACCGCGCTGTCCGATACGTAGCGGTAATTGTAACATCCGGAGGAAGCAATTACACTCGACCGGGCTCGATTAGAACAATCGATCGAAATCGCATAGGAAACGATCTCTCGGTAGCCCGTGCTGAGGATCGCCGATATCGGAGCCACGGATTTCTCGTTTCGCGTAATCGTTCTACGCACTCGAGGTTGTCTACGTTGTACGTCGAATCAAACGATTCGAGAACAGTGCTGTTTAAATGTTTACAAGTGTTAGAGTTCGTGTTTCGTAAGTGTTGCAGATGGATGACCACCGTGGTGTTCGATCTGTTCAAGTTTCAAATTCTATTTCTCGTGACTCTGTATTTTGAAGTTGGATGGGGAGAGGGCTAATTAATTCTCGAGTACAATTAGTTGTCCTGTTTGATAATTGTCCATGAATATTGTAGGTAGAGACACTGTTGATAATTGAGTGATTTTAAAAAGAAGTTCGAAACGTGTGAAATTAATAGTTCTGGTGGTTGGTAATTGGTAGTACTAGTGTTAATTTAACTTAACAAGGAAACATCTAACGTTGTCCTGGTGTAAAACGATAACCTTTTGATTGACCAGTTCCGGTTACTTCGAAAGCGTATTTTATTTTTCTCTATTCTAATCTCTGATTTAGACAAATTTATAAATGTAGGAAGAAATTACAAGAAACTGAAACACGCTGGAACAGAACCTTTCGGATAGTATAAGCGCGTCTTTTGTTCGATTGACGCCAGAAAAAGTAAATGTTGCTAAAAGTAACCTATCGCGAACGCTGCGAGCTTTTGTTCCAGCCCGATAATTCGAGCAACGACACCGGCCCGATTCGACGACGAACACGTGTCTGAAATACGAAAAATCCTAGATTCTCGAACCATGGTGCTTCTTGTCCAATCGAACGGTAATTTCTTCATTTGTTCGACGGGACATGTTGCGTCAACGACGAAACACGCGTTACACGAACCGACTGAATTAGGCGTGACCGTTTCACCGTTTCTCGACACGCTACATCCAGGGAATACGGTCTTTGCGGAATTTCGAATTTCATTTAATTCACGGTAATTGGTACTTTATTTTAGGAACGGAGGTAGATTTTCTCCCGTTAACCCCTTAACATTTATAATATTTAGGTGTTAAGAAGGATAGTAAAATACTTCACTTTGTGTGGAAATTATTTGCGAAAATATGATAAGTATTTTGATTTTGACAGGGTAAATTTGCGAAGCAGTAAGAGAATTGTAATTGTCAGGTGATAATATTGGCACGAGTGTAACAGGTTAAAGTTGAGTTTAGTGCAGAGTATTTGTACGAGTGAGACTTTAGCAGAGAGTATTCGTATAAGTGAGACTTTAGTACAGAGTATTCGTATAAGTGAGACTTTAGTACAGAGTATTCGTATAAGTGAGACTTTAGTACAGAGTATTCGTATAAGTGAGACTTTAGTACAGAGTATTCGTATAAGTGAAACTTTAGTACAGAGTATTCATATAAGTGAGACTTTAGTACAGAGTATTCGTATAAGTGAGACTTTAGTACAGAGTATTCGTATAAGTGAGACTTTAGTACAGAGTATTCGTACGAGTGAAACTTTAACATAAAGTATTCGTATAGATGAGATTTTAGCATAGAGTATTTGTACGAGTGAGACTTCAGCACAGAGTATTCGTTCGAGTGAGACTTTAGCACAAAGTATTCGTGTAAGTGAGACTTTAGCACAGAGTATTCGTATGAGTGAGACTTTAGCACAGAGTATTTGTACGAGTGAGACTTTAATACAAAGTATTCGTGTAAGTGAGACTTCAGCACAGAGTATTCGTTCGAGTGAGACTTTAGCACAAAGTATTCGTGCAAGTGAGACTTTAGTACAGAGTATTTGTGCGTGTGAAACTTCAGCACAATATTTTCGATAAATTTAGTCATTCTAGCAAATGGAACCTTTTTGTAATTTCTTAACAAAAAGTTACCCAAGAAATGGTATTTGAACGCAAAAATCGTTTCACCACTTTCTAATGCGAGCTCAGAGAATACAATCTTTACGGAAATTCAAATTTAATTTCTTCCACTGTAATTGGAATCTATTCAAAAGTCAAGAACGTCCTTTTCTCATTGACAAAGATTTTCAGTAGATGTAACTACACGTTACGATAGAATTCCCGCAATAACTTTCATCTCGATCGCGCGAAACGAGCATCAGCTCCGCTTCAGGTTGAAGCGTCGATATTGCGGTTACCGTCGATTCTGATCGAAATTTCTATGGGACAAGAAAGTTTCGAAATTTAATTTCCAACAACTTACGTTACGCTCATTTCCATCGTAAAAGCAACGATAAACGAGGAAACGTACTCAAGGTTTATGGTTCGTGCTTCCACAACCACCCCTCCCGGCAAGAAATTTGCGACGTCACGTAGCTTAGATTTTAGGTCGAGTTACCCTCTAGATATGCTCTATATTTCATCGTAGTTGCTCCAGTTGTTTTCCCGTGACGCGGTGACAAATACACACGACTGCCTTTTATCCGTATACACTGTCGACCAAGAATATGGGGCCAAGCCTCGTCACAAACACGAAACATTGTAACCTTTCCATAATTTAAAGCAAAACATTGTTCCTGGAAGAATTACCACAGATAACAATTGAAGATAAAAGAAAAAAATTATCCAAGCTTTTACAAAAAGGATGAAACTATCTAAAAGAATCTCCATCGCACCAAGAGTGAAAAAACTGAAATCCAATCGTAAAGAAATTAATAAAACTACTTCAAAATAAGTATATATTCGTTACGATATTGTACGATATTATTAACCTAACCTCGGAAACAATACAATAAGAATGTAACGAAATAATATAAAACGAGAAAATAGAAAAAAATTAACAAATAAAAAAGTAGCTTGTAAATACAAGATAAATACACTTCCTTTTTTTTATAACTCATTTCGTGTTAACTCTGTTGAGGTATTGTACACTTTTTGTATCAAGTGTTCGTCGTTTCTCTTTTCATGCATGGACACTTATTATTATACGAACGTTTCTCGTTTTCGTATCTTTACCAGACAGTAAAACGGAGCGTGTTCTTCTGTCTCTGTTTCGAAGGTCGATCGAACCTTTTCTTCTTGCGTAGTTCCAGTTCGAGTGGAAAAAAATCGAGAAGAATTTCATCGGCTCGGATCTCTGGTCCATGGTGCATCTTCAACGATCGTTCGATATTTTTGACGTGATCGCTGTTTGTTTCTTCGAGGGCCTATTTACGGCCCCCAATATCCCCGCTGCATTTCTCGAGCTGCATACCTGGCTGAAGGTCAGCGCGCGCCTTCCTGCATGCAACCGGATAGTCGAGCGTGCACTTGAACGTTTTCGAAACGCCCCGGTGTTTCGGCCGGGGACCAATTTAAACGGGAACCACCGCGTTGAAATTTGCAAATAAATCCTCATGAACGTAACCGATGCACCGAGTACGCTGGAAAGTAAAAGAAGAATGCACACTCGAGAGCTCAACGCGTGTACCGTACACCACCGAGCACCATTACGCGAAACGACACATTTAATCCGGGAGAGGAACGCGACGTTTCGTACACGAATTTTACAATATGAATTTTCGATCCGGAAAGTGAAAACTACTCAAAAATATGTATATATTCGTTACGATATTTTATGATATTATTAACCTAACCTCGGAAACAATAGAATGTAACGAAATAATATCAAACGAGAAAATTAGAATAATAGAAAAAATTATCAAATAAAAAAGTAGCGTGTAAATCGAGGCTGCAAACGTAATCCACGACACCGGTACGAATCCGCCCCGCGTCTCTGAATCTCTTCAACGTAGCAGATTCGTGAGTTTTTCACCGAACAGCTTTACGACCACGCGTCGTGATCCACGTCCATAGTTTATGGCCACTCGTGGCCACGAAATCTGTAAGGTTCCCAACTTCGAGAAAGCCTTCGAAGGTGGATGTAAATATTCATGGCTGCTAAGTGACAGGACACGCGGAGGAGAATCTTCTCGAGTCGCCATCATCCTCCACCTCGCGCCTTGCTCCGTTCCCACTTCTTCTCTTCTTTTTCGTTTTCTACCATCGGCGTTCGTATCGTTCCCCATCTTTGTCCCGTTGCCCTTCGAGTCTCTCTAATAGCCAGTTTGAAAATGTACCGGTAGCCAACCGCGTTTCCACGCTTTTCGTACCAGTTCCTCGAAAACGATGTAGCTCGTTCGTTTATGGCTGACGGGGACTCGAGGAGATTTTTTCAATGAATTCTTACGTCGTTCTGGCCGAGTAAATGACACTTATGGTTCATTTTCAATATCAGTGGTATTTTCGAACGCGATGAGTAGTTGTAGGATAGTATCTGTTGAAAGGAGTAGTTGCTCCATCACTCGATGGAGCGATTCAATATGAGTAACGATGAAACGAATTATTTAACGTATTGAATCAACTGTACAATTAATATATTAAATTTACTCGTAAGTAAATATGTGTGATTAATATATGGAACTACTTGTGTAAGTTGGTGTAAGTGGATTTTTTCGTTGTTTCTTTCCTTTCGAATTCTTTTTTAGATTTATCATCGGGTACGAGTAGCGAAATTTACTTGCACAGTAGGTAGCCATTGCTAAGTGACTGTGTAACTTTCTTTTTTTTTTTTTTTTGGTAGATAGGTGTAGCATGTGGGACATTAGTATACATTAAGAGTCTCAGTTTCTGTTTGGTTTATTTTAAATGTTTGTTTTGTTCTTAGCGATGTTACATGTTCACTGGGAACTATTAAACGATAATTATCTTAAATACTGGTATCGTCTTTGGCATCGTGTAGAATCTTGACGAGCAATCTGCGATAGAGTGAAAGATTTGGTGTTTTTTTTTTTTTTTTCAAGAAATATAAGGTTCGTTTGTGTTATTTTTAATAATATATTTCTTGGAGCATCGTCGAGATTACTATTGCCAGTTCGTTTGGCATTGAAATTACCTTTGAGTGATCAGTTTTGTTCATTTTTATCAAGTACTCTTTCATACTGGCATATTTCTTCGAATTTAATGTGTGATTTCTTTTACTCTTTGTGCATTGTTGTCGAAAATGTAAGCCTTTGAAAAAGGAGATTATTATTCTTATAATTTCTATTTTATAACGTTCTTGCATTTATATTACAGATTTCGTGTTTCCTTTTTTATTACCGAAGAGAACCGTATGCATCTAATGACCAAAAAAGCTATTTCATTTCTGACATAGCAGTATTTTCACTGAACAGTTAGCCCATTTACCGGATATATTAATGTCTAAATTTTGAAACGTTAGACGCCTTCTCGAGATACAAAGTTACCAATGATGATGCACTCCAAACTGAATATGATTAAAACAGCGTATGTATTCGATTAGAAATAAATATACTACAAGAACTGTATGTGGGTATTTAAATCAAAATTAAATAAAAACTGTGCGTAGCTATATAAGTAAAACTAAAATAGAAGCCATTTGGATATTTAAATAAAAATAAAAATAAAATAAAAACTGTGTTTAGGTATTTAAATGAAACTAAAGTAAAAACTATGTGTAGATACTTAAATAAAAAGAAAAAGTGTGTTAGGCACTTAAAAAATAAACAAAATTAAACTAAAAACTGTGCAAAGATATTTAAATCAAAATTAAGTAAGAACTGTGTTTAACTATTAAAGCGCAACTAAAATAAAAACCGTTTGGATATTGAAACGAAAATAAAAATGAAATAGAAACTATGTGTAGGAATTTAAATAAAAATAGAAAAATATACTATTTCCCTCGGCAAATAGTGCGAAGAATATGTTCAGAGTGCGTCGTAGATCATCGATCGTTGTAAAAAAAAAAAAAAAAGAAATACAAGGAGAAAAACGTAGTTCTTCGCAACGATGTCAACAAATAGACGAAACACGACGATCGTTTCGAATTGCAACGGGTACCTCCATTGTCGTGTGTTTTGTGACGTTCACTTTTAATTCGTGACACGGGACAAAGCAGTTACCACACCCTGGCTGCGTGCGCGGTTTACGCTTAAAACACTTGTATGTATCACGTGTCGCGTAAACCGAGGTATTGGGTACGCGTGCTTCATGCTGATCGAATAGCCGTCGATAGTTAATGATACGATCGTTTTAATAGATTAGAACCCCTGTTTCTTCATAATGTATTCGTATTTACCCGACGCTGATCGCCGCGTCTTGAAAATCAATCTCTTTCCAGCCAGTCTTCTTTACCGACGCTTGTTCTCGTTGATCGATGGCCTCTCCGTTCGATGTAAATGCACTATGCTGCAGTACCGTGCACACGAAATGTAAATTACCGCTCCCGACGGTAGTGTAAGAAGTTTTTACAAATGAATCGTGCTTGCCAGAATTATATTTTTTAATAAATTCCCTTTGGGTACTGTTCCAAGTCGTAAATATCGCAACCGAAAACACGCGGGATTTATTGCGAACGTCTTCTACCGTGTATTTTACACACCAAGTCGATATAATGATAATCATTATTCATCGTATCGGTTGTAACTTTTCTTATGTACCTCTCGTCCTTCTTGAAACTTCTTCTTGGACTGAAATTAAAGTACGAAAAAGTCGATACTTCTTGAAACATCTTCTTAACGTTGAATTGAAATAAAAAACAATTTTTGTTTGATTAAATTTTCTTACGTGCTTCTCATCTTGATACTTCTTCTTAAAACTTTTCTTGACCTAAAATGGAGATAAAAAAACAATTTTGTTCGATTAAATTTTTTTACATACTTCTCATATTGATCTGACCTCGTCTCATCTTGACCTAAAATTGAAATGAAAAACAATTTTGATTAAATTTTCTTATATACTTCTCATTTTGATACACAGAAACCTCTTCTAAAAAGAACAAAAAATTCTGTTTATTTTGAAATAGAATCGACACCATTTCTGTTCCCTATAAGTAAAAATCTCGAGAAACGATATTGTCACCGTACAAATAACAATTAATCGGTCCCTTAACCGACGATTAATGATCCAAGGATTGATCAATTTTTCGATCCGATTCCCCAGTGATTCATCCGTTCGCAGCTTCTTTGGATCGGTAATGTTTCCCAATTCTGTTCCAGCAGTGGATGGTGAAATTAAACAATCGCGGTCTGTATCTGTCGGGGCAGCGGCCGATAAATGGTAATTTTTATCGATGCGATTTAATCGGTCCATAAATTAGCAGGAGGGATTAATGGAACCCAGGACTGTATCGTTCGAAGGTCCGTTCGGGAACTGTTTCATTAGTCTGACCCAGCTAACGAATGAATTAATGATATAAAACTCGTTTCGGTCCGCTATAATGGCACCTCGAGACTAACGGTGTGCCGAGAACTTTCGACGCCGGTGCCGATAAATGTTGAACGTTCTCGTTATCGGCGAACCGAGTCCCCTGTTCGTAAATAACAATTTCGACCGGGACGTTTCCATGTAAATATGCACGCGTCGCACTTGTATTCCTCTTCGTCGCAAACGATACGTCGAAACGGCAAGTTTTTTACGCGCGAAAAACATTTTATTTATAGAACATCCGAGGCGCAATTTCAAATAACGCGCATGGCCGATGAATGCAACGACGACACGATCGAGACTCATTTTTCGTTCACCGGACTCGCGTAATTAAGTCGCAGCGCTGAGTTTATTGCGACGTTTGCCAGCGCGTGGGTCACGTATGACCCACGCTGAGTTTACATTGCGCGCACTTCTAACGCGTAATCGTCTAAATGAAATCGTTATCGGAGAACGAAGAGGGAGCGCAATATTTATGCATTTATGCAATGTTTAATCGTTTTATTTTCAATTTAAGCGATTTATAATCGAGACTTTGTGAGATTTTACGTTGAAATGTGGGAAACGTAGACACGGTTCGTAGAAGGAGTTATTGGTACACGCTGAACTGTTTGTCACAAATTTTTGCAACGTGTGTTCGAAACTTTATAATTTTTGATTCGTACGTTGCGAAAGTTTATGTATAAAATATTAATAAAAATGCCCTCTCATCGTTGACAAGTGATGTAATATGTGTACACTGTGTGAATTACCGGTGATCCAGTGTAAGTACGTTAGATACGTTGATTAGCATCGGTGACAAATTTTTTTTAATATGGAAAATGTCACTTGGTTCGATGAAAAATTCCTTTTGGATAATCCACGATGCAATAAGTACACGCGCGATGATTATTCATCGATTGACAAAATTCACGTAGCGTCTCGCGGCATTATAACTTTTAATAAGTGAATCGACGCTGCGATTCGTTTTTAATTACGTCATCGGCGCAATTATTTTATTTTCCCTCGCGCTACGCGACAATCGCTGAACGCGCCAGCTTTATCGATAAAATGAACCAAATAAGGAGACCGATCTGTGACCCACTTTTCGGATAATTGCGATCGAAAGGACTTCTCGATTGTTTTTTAATTTTTTCTTCCCCCCCATCGTTCCCATTCTGCAGAATTTTTCGTTAATTGGAGACACTTTCCTGCCTTGCGATTCATTTCTCGTGGAGCAACTGCCATCGTATTTAGCGGGGAATTTAAAGAAACGCGAACAAACGAAAATCGAATGTCTGAAAATAATTAAAACCGTCCTCGTCGCGCGCTAACGATCCCTAGATGAAAATCAACCGTTCGAAATTCAACAGTTTACGTTACGTACGCGACAACATTGCAAAAACGACTCTCCAATGCTAGTACCCGCGTAAACGTATCGAGAGAGAGAAATAAATTTCTGGCTCGATTTTTCTCGCCCGGTACACCCGTTTGCCGATAGTGGAAGAATGTTTAACGAACTCACCATGTGGACTTTCGTTGTTTAATTACCAATTGATGTTATCTGGTCTCAGCTTGCACGGATGTCAATGACACTTGAAAGCAGAATCATTGAATCAACGAAGTTCCCCATCTATCTCGGGTAATTAAAGAGATTTTATTGAAAGAGATAGTTCGATGCTTCTACTCATTGGTCGGTGGTATTTGCATATTTATCGTCGCTGAAGAAACTACGAATTATCACGAAAACATTGAAAATTCAAGCACACCTGCCGAAGGAACAAAATAACACAATTTATGAATTTTCCAAGTAACTTTATCCAATTATTTCTCCTGTTCAATAATACGAGTTCGAATTAAATCTTACCAAAATACAAAAAAAGTTTAATACTCGCCCTGAAATTTGGTACTATACGATAAAATAAGTATCAACAAACTTCTTGTCCTCGATGTTTCGAAAATATCCAGATTCAAGCATTTCATCCTTTGAATTTATTGTTTCTGAATTTTCCGCAAAATTAATACGAATTGAACGTATTCATACGTGCGTAGGACTGAAATTCCGTGTGTAGGTATTGTCGATCCAGTGAAGAAAGAAAAAAAATGAACGCATTGTACCGCTTTATCTTCGTGGCGAACCGCTATCGGGCGACTTGTACCGGTTAATGGAGGTAGGTTTTATACCGTTCGAAGACAGAAGAACTGGGATGCACGTATTCGCCTGTGCACCGAGATAACGTTTTGTCGACAAGGCTGAAAGCAAAAGCACGGGGGGGCTTCTAGACAAAGATTAGGTAACGCGTTGCTCTACCTTAATCTCTGCGCGTGTACTTACCGTAGTTTTTCTAGACACTCGAGAACTGAAAAGAGCTACTCGAGCATACGAGATATCCTTTCGTTAAAGTGTCGTAATTTCTGCCGGTCGTGTGTAATTTTCCATTTGTCGGGACGCTCGGGGATCAAAGGGAACTAAGAATAGCCGGTGAGCACAATTAAGACGGATTTGCAATGTCGAAACATTATTTAACGTCGTTGGTTGCCGATCTGGTATCGCGAACATTTCTCTGGGCACTATACTATTGTACATTCGAATCAACGGTAATTCTAGTACCTTTATTTTCTATTCTCCCGTCGATGCAATGTCAGGAGAATTTCCCTGGGTACTAATATATAGTATATTCGAATCAACGGTTATTTCGGTACGTTTGTTTTTCATTTAAAAAATTTCCCTATCCACTGTTATATCGTACATTCGAATCGAGAGTAATTCCAGGTACCTTTATTTTCCATTTTTTCTGACCAGTTTGATTAAAAGTTTGCATTTGTAAATGGTGTCTGAAAAAGTAGCCACGGTAACCGAAATATTTGGTTTCGTAGTTATCTGCGCGATGAAACGATGATGGATTGTGTGAATAAATCATCGAAAGGTTCGAATACTTCGAGGTTTTTTTAATCATAATTCTCCAAGTAGTCGGATGCTCGGTTGATCTTTGCTATATTATTCGCTCGTTGAGTTGGAGAGGCCACTATTTTCGATTGTAATTTATGTTCTCGAACCTTCTCACTAGGAATGGAGAAGGATAGTGCTAGGTCATTAGCAATGAAAAAATTCTAATCTGCCTAATTTCGCCAGCTAGTTATTCTGGTACTTCTATACTCGTTAAACGAGGTAAATGTTAATCGCTTCATCTACAATATAATTATTCTAAAAAATAACTAGTAGTACCTTGCAAACAATTGCATAAAAATTCTCTTTCTCTCTTCTAACGAAAATAGTACCATCGGTCATTAGCTGAAACGATACTTCGATCAATGGTGAAAACTTTTCTCGAAATTCTGCTCACCCAAGAAAATACAAAACAAGAAGATTCTTTCTTTTCCCCATAAATTGCACTTTCGTTAAAACTTTTCTCAAAACTTTCAATCTCTCTTTCAAACTCAAAATTCTCCCTCTTCGCTCACAACTTACATTATCGTGACAATACTGGAACACTTTGAAAAAATTCCAAACACCAAATACCAAATAGAACCGTAGAAAAGATTATATAAAAATTCTTCTCTCATAAATTGCATTTCTCTAACAGCACCGTCACTCGTTAACTCGATGCACCGATCAACGACGAAAAGAACTCCTCGGAAAAAATTCTGATCGTTTACTCGGATTTCTCTAAAAGAAAATCTCAACTCCATTCTCTCTTGTTCGCTCTCGTTCCCTCCGTCTCGTCGATACATCGCCCCGAGTGGTAAAAATGTCGAAAGAGTCGAACGGAAAGACCGACGATCGATTTGCACTTCTCGTCGAAGCATCCTCGATAAAGATTTATCGTTGTTCGGTGGTGGCGCGGTGCCGGTGGCGAAGTGGTCGTAAGTTCAACAAAACACAGCGCACCTGGGAAACATCCATTTAATTCGAGGGCCGTAGGTGTCGACGGGGGAAGGAAAGCGCATTGTGTACCGTGCGATGGGAGCGACAGTGTCAATAACACCCAGAAGACGAGACCGGGAGCAGGTGTAAAGGAGGTGTACCCGTCTCGCGTCCTTTTCCGGCGACCGGTCGCTAATTATAATAGGAAACTGATTCATCTGGTCTGGGGTAATTACACTGGCAGTAGACGAGTGCCCCGTTCCCTTATTTCGGATTAGCGCGACGCAGTGGGAGTATCGATAAGAAAGGAGCTCGTACCGTCGACTTTTTCTTAGCGACGGTGAGAACGAAAGGGAGTCCACGTCTACGAGGAGAGTGCCTCCCGATGGAACCTTGAACCCTAGGGATCGACACGGCGTGGGTGCAGCGAACGTGGACATCGATGTCGTTCTCTCTATTCGTCGGGCAATCTTCTCTTTGGTTCGTTACTCGCTTAGACGGGGTACCGTGCGATTCATCGCTGGGGAACGAAAATGTGTCTACCGATTGGAGTAAATTCTAAGCTGAAAGTTCAATGAGTATTTGGTTTGGATAATGTAAAAGAAATTTTGACGAGGTATCGTGAGATTGGGAGTAATGTATATAAATACCGATTGGAGTAAATTATAGGCTGAAAGTTTAATGATAATTTGGTTTGGATAATGTAAAAGAAATTTTGACGAGGTATCGTGAGATTGGGAGTAATGTATATAAATACCGATTGGAGTAAATTATAGGCTGAAAGTTCAATGATTATTTGGTTTGGATAATGTAAAAGAAATTTTGACGAGGTATCGTGAAATTCATTGAGGGAAATGTATATAAATACCGATTGGAGTAAATTGTAAGCTGAAAGTACAATGATTATTTGGTTTGGATAATGTAAAAGAAATTTTGACGAGGTATCGTGAGATTGGAAGTAATGTGTATAAATACCGATTGGAGTAAATTGTAGGCTGAAAGTTCAATGATTATTTGATTTGGATAATGTAAAAGAAATTTTACATAATAACATACTATTATACTATGGAATAACATACTAATATGTTATCACACGACTACACATAAAATCATTGCATGGTATTTATTTTTATACATATGTAAGAAAGTACATCACAAAATTATACTGTTCTCATACCAGTAGAATTACGTAAGATCACAACTACGAAAGATTGTATAAACTTACGTGCTCAAAGGGACGCAAAATATTATTTCATATATATATATATATATATAAATTCAACCTGACGATAACAAAAGAGAACTACATAAAAAATATTCCCTCGGATCGCAACATTAAATCTACCTCCGTGCCTCGTAAACGAATGTTTTACAAATTTTCTTAGTTTCCAAACGTGCAATACATTTTCCAAAACTTGTCCCAAAGTATTCTACCTAAGAACAGTAGCAATTCATCGAGTAAAAATTGCATCGCGTTGAATATTCTATCGCTGCGAAAGAATTCCATTCGGTGCAACAGTTTGCCAGGAAAACAATATTACGATCGTAATCGGATAAATCTTGAGTTTCTCGTAATTCTCAATTTCATGGACACGGTTTCTCGTTCGCGGAAGAATAATTGGAAATCGTTGGCGAATGGAAAATTGAAGCGCGCTCGTTCGTTCACTCGCTCGCTCGCTCGCTCGCGCGCAATCGCGTGCTCGGAGCGAGTTTCCTCGTTAAAGTGTCCTGAATGTACAAAACCGGAAAGAAGCGTTTTGCTTCCGTAAACGGGCGGTCACGCGTTTAAATGCAACTCTTGTGTCTCGTTACTGGAGCAATCGCTTCTATCGCACGGTTCACAATACGCTTTTCTCCGGTGCTGTCTGTCACGACTGCTTCGTCGGCTAAATTGTACTTTTGTGCAGCGCCTAGCTTTCAAGCAGGGAAATTGACACCATTACTTCGAGACGGGAAACATACAGGGTGCCCGAGAAATAATTCAACGAACAGGGAGTGCTCTGTATCGCTTAATTCCACGAAAGTGGCGAGTCGTAGAATTCATTTTTCGAGTTAACACTATTTTTAGTAAATCGTTGGTTCTCTGCGAAGATAAGACAGAACTATTTTTTTTTTTTTTGTAGGATTGAAACACTTGAGTTATTTGGAAGAAAGTGTACCGAATTTGAGAGTACCTTTGCGATAAATACAAAGCTTCAACTCTTTAATATAAATACAAATCTTGAACTTTTTAATACGAGTATAAATCTTGAAATCTTAAATAAATCGTACTCGATAATTTTGTAGAATTTTAAAAACTTTTTAAAAAATGATCATCTGAGAGAAACCAGGGGGAAGGAGTATAATTTATTCGTTTACATAAAATGTAATAGGTGTTTGATAAAATAATTTCTAGAACATATAGTAACTATAAAATAATCACTGAAGTTAGATTGGATAATTTGATTCTGATCTTTTTAATTTATCTTTCCAAAAAAAGTACACTTGGCTTCGATAAATGAAAAGTAAGAGTACGTACCATTGGTGATCTAAAAGGTTATTGTCACAATATACATATAATTACACAGAAAATTATTTGTATCATAATATTCACTAGATTCTATAATATATTTCGATCTCGTTCAAAATCAGTGTTCCGAAGAACCAGACCGATGTATAAATTCGATGCAAACGAAGTGGCAGTTATCAATAATTCTAAAATTAAATTTCGTACAGTTTCGTACAGTTGATAAATCACAGAAATAATTATGCGAGCCGTGTGTGTCTCTCGGGGGAAGGAAACGTCGCTTCTCGAAACAAAAAGTAATCGATGCCTCTGAAATGAAATTCCGTAGAGTTTCGTACGGCTAATAAATTCCATAGATAATTGTGCAAACCACACGTGTCTCTCGAGGCAAGTGAACGTTGTTTCTCGCAAGAAAAAGCGATCTAGTCCTCCATATGGTGGCACGTGGCCGATACGCACCTGACCCGATCTTCCTCGAGGATTTACTCGCGCGATTGGTGAAACATCAACGTAGGTTAACAGCGCGTGCTATATTCTACGAAACATCTGCTCCGTTTGCAGATGCACGTGGTCTGGGCCCAGTGAGATTCTGAAGACGATCCGAGGGAATTTTAGGTCAGTCCTTTGCCATATGTGGTCATCTTTCACGCCCACTCGGTGATCGTTATGCAAACGAGGTCGATATCGTCATTCGAAGCGTTTCCAATTATTATAGTACGCGGTTGAATAAATTTTGCCCAATTTTGCAATCATTTCTGTAGTGAACGCCCTGGTGTACAAGGTACAGTTACTTTTGTTCGATAAAACTAATTAAATCAAGTATCTATTTCACCTGTTGTATCGTCTGATTCGTTACTTACAAATTTCAGCAACACCTACATATTTAAGGATTTGAATACTTTTTTTTTTAGCAGTTGTGCGCGTAAAATGTCATAAAATTATTCAAAGTTGTAACGAGGAATCAAAAGATATTTAATGACCCAATAGCACGTCACTTTGCAATTTGTGCGTTTCCTTTTCCGATTAATTTTGTAACGGACTACTCTTTCGCACGAATCTTTTGTGTCTGCTAATTTATCTGCTTCCAGAACACGTACAGAGTGTCCCACAACGAAACCTATAAATTTTCTCAGCATATTTATAGGATCATTCTGAACAAAATGTGTTATCCACACAATGGTGTACATTGATGAATAATTATTTATTTGAAATTATGTAAAATTGTTTCTACAGGGATTTACACAAATTGTTCAGCTGCTAACGCTAGCTTTCGTGACGTGCATCAAGTTTTCGATCTGTATACACCCTTAACGTTTCACACTTATCGATACAAAATTTGAACATCACAAAAACGAAACGAACATGGGAATAACTTCTTGAATGAACAATTACACTTGTGTAACATTTTTCGTTCAGATTGTCACGATATATAAAGTCACCTTTCGTTCAAAATGTCGCCCCCAAAAACTATAAAATTTACATCTTTGACACCCTGTACACCTGAATGGAAAAAAGATCACAATGTAGAGATTCTTCGCGACTGGAACCTTTTTTAGCGAAACCAAGGTGAACTTTCACCTTGGCGAAGCTTTCGTTCCGGCGTTTCCATCGGTATTTCGCGAAACGAGAAAATTGTTTCACAGGAAGGTAAAGGGTGGGGGATACTTTGTGTAAAATAATCGAGGGAAGTCGCGCCGCTCTTTTCAAAGGGCACGTAACTCCGCAACGCGGTGTTTACGAAGCAAGACCTTTTACGACGACGAATCGTTGAATGTCGAGGTCTCGAAGGTCCCGTTGATGTCGCAAGTCGCTGGCCCATGAATCCGGATCTCATTTCGGGGACAATAGACGAACGAAGTTACGTTTGCAGTCGACCTGTACCTGCACGTATTTCTTCGCGGCTCTCGACCCCCGGAGAAATGAAAGAAAGAAAGAAAGAAAGAAAAAAAGAGACGAAAAAAAGAGACGAAAAAGAATAAAAAATTAAAAAGAAAATAAAACAAGAACCACGTGCATCGTTAATGGCGGATGGAACCTGCTACGCGATTCCGAGTCGGGGCCAGCAGGTGTCTGGGAAGGGAATTACTTCTCTGACTCATCGCCAGGTGATGTCTACCCGACGCGAGGAAGGAACCGGAAGCTCTTGCACAGAAGGCAAACCGTTTCTTACAGTCGGTGCCGAGAACGAAAGTTCCATCGTCTGATCGGTGGCTCGACTTCGCGGTCGTCGTTTGTTCATGCTTGCTTGACTCACGATCGTTAATGCGGAACGCTCTTGAATCGATTATGGTCACGATCCTTTGCGTTGATTTTTTATTTAGAACTTTGTCATTTTCTCGGTCACAGGAATCATTTGGTATTCGATCTCTCTTGAATCGACGATGAATAGGATTCTTTGCATTGATCTTTTATTTAGATCTTTGCAATTTTGTCGATCATACGGATTATTTGATCTTTAATCTCTCTTGAATCAATGATGAGTATGATCCTTTGCATTGATTTTTTATTTAGAACTTTGCAATTTTGTCGGTCACAGGAATCATTTGGTATTCGATCTCTCTTGAATCGACGATGAATAGGATTCTTTGCATTGATCTTTTATTTAGATCTTTTCAATTTTGTCTATCATACAGATCATTTGATCTTTAATTTTTCTTGAATCAATGATGAGTATGATCCTTTGCATTGATTTTTTATTTAGATCTTTGCAATTTTGTCTATCATACAGATCATTTGATCTTTAATTTTTCTTGTATTGACGATGAGTATGATCCTTTGTATTGATTTTTTATTTCGATATTTCTAATTTCGTCAAAGATCATTAAATGCAATATGGTTGCGAAACTGCAACTTGTTTATTTTATAAATTAATACGTAGTGGAAAGGGAATGATAATTTTTTCTAAAAGACTAGAGATTTTTTTTTTGTGTGTTTCGAAAGTAGTATCTTCTGTGATGTATTATTATCTGCAAGTATCAATTTGATAGATAACGTAATATTTATATGTATTTCTTGATACATAATTTACATACTGGAACAATGTTTAAATTAAGCAAAGGTTAACAATTAGAAAAAAAAACAGACCAAATGCAGCCACGAAGAAATTAACTACATGGAAAAACAATGAAAAAATCACTGCCTCCTTCAAAGACATAAATCTCTCGAACGAGCTTTAATAAACAGATCAATTCGCTAATAACCGTAAGCAGCAACTGATTGTACATAAAAAAAAAAAATACACCATAAATAATCCAAGTGGATTGTTTAAACCTCGATAATCCTCTTAGGGCTATGGAACATTAGGTCAGTCGTGCGCTGACTTTGACTCTCCACGGTGAACCAACCCAACCGTGAAGAAATGATTAAAAACAGAACGATAGAAATGTCAGTGCATGCCTGAGAGACAAATCCATCAAACAAGCTCCAGTAAACGCAGCATGACGTTAATAATCGTAAACAGTACGCGAGTGTACACGAAAAAGAAATATACACTATAAATAATCTAAAAGGACTGTTCAGACCTCGGAAATCCTCCTAGGATTACAGACCATTAGATCAATGCCGCGTTCCATATGATTCTCCATGGTGAATCAATCCACGAAGAAATTATTGACTGCAAAACGATAGAAAAGTCGTTGCGCGCATAAATTCATCGAAGAAGCTTCACTGAACCCGAGACTAATAACCGTACCCATTACGTGACTGTCCATAAAAAAAAAATATATATATGCACTATAAATAATCCAGAAATTGCACAAGGAGCGTCCAGACCTGTGAAGTCCTAGCACGGTAAAAGAGCAAATACGCTTGGACTCTGGACGATATCCAGATTAGTTTTCTGATCGCGTTGACCATTACCTCTGGTCGTAAGCTTTCCCGCTACCGATTTTGCACGTGTGTACGCAGAACGATAAAACCCGATGCAGAGATTGCGCAACGGTTGCTTGCTCGTGGTAGGAAGAAAGAAAGGTGGAGGACGAAGACGCAGAGGTGGCGGAAGAGCTGAAAGAGGAATACACAAGTGGCATGGGACGGGGCGGAGGGGAACCAAGACGTACCAAGAGGGAGAAGAATAACCACCGGGGCCGTGGCTTCGTCTACGAGCCACGTGTGGGAAAACTCCGCGATGCGAGACTGAGAAACGCGTGCGTTCGATCGTGAATTCGCACGTGCGTGCGTGTTCGTTTGCGTGTGCGCGTACGCCCACGCGAGTTGCATGCGTATCGAAGCAGCTCGCCTTTTCTCTGGATACCGGACAACGTGTCGCCAGTGTACGTCCAATCGGCTTTCGTAATTGATTAATCGCCTTCGAGCAACGATTTCTCGTCCGATCGCGTTAAATAACGTTACTGGCGATCGTCACGGTTCGTTAATCGCGAGTAACAATTTCGGGGCGTTCTGGGACGAGAACTGAATCCTCGTTGCTCCGAGATTCGGAACGGTTAGCTTTTAGGTTGAGAGTTTGAGAGATTCTAAGAATAAAATTAAGAATTGTTCGATTCGAAAGATTTTATACAGAGAATGTTAAGAAGTGACGTAACAGAGTTGTTTTTCATTTTGCACAACGCGTATCATTTCAAGAAAGGAGAATTCATGGTGATAATAACTTATATAGAGTTCTCATAACCTAGATACCTTAGGTAATGCCTTCTCAGCTTTAAGTAGACTAGGTAAACTTTACTCAGCTTAGGTAACTAACCTAAGTAGAGCTCTTTTAACCTAGGTAGGTTACATAGAGATCTCTTAACCTAGGATCGCTTAGCCTAGTTGTCTTAAACTAGGATCACCATGAAGTATGATAGTTTGGGAACCTCTACGAGTAGCTTAACTCTCTTGACCTAAGTAGTTTAGGTAATGTAGGTAAAATTCTTTCAGCCTAGGTAACCTAGGTAAAGTTCTTTCAGGATAGGTAACCTAGGTAAAGTTCTTTCAGCATAGGTAACTTAGTAAAGTTCTTTCAGCTTAGGTAACCTAGGTAAAGTTCTTTCAACTTAGGTAACCTAGATAAAGTTCTTTCAGTCTAGGTAATGTAGGTAAAGTTCTTTCAACCTAGGTAACCTAGGTAAAGTTCTTTCAGCATAGGTAATCTAGGTAAAGTTCTTTCAACTTAGGTAACCTAGATAAAGTTCTTTCAGTCTAGCTAATGTAGGTAAAGTTCTTTCAGCCTAGGTAACCTAGGTAAAGTTCTTTCAGCCCACATAGCTACCCTAAGTAGAGCTCTCTCAATGTAGCTTAGACAGAGCCCTCTTAGCCAAGGATCGTTTAGCCTAACTCTCTCAAGCTAGGACCGCCGTAAACGTAGCGTCAGTTTGGGAACCTCTACTCTACGAGCGAGCTAACTCTCTTGGCCTGGGTAGCCTAAGTAGATCTCTCTTAGCCTAGATAAAGCTCTCTTAACCTAAGTAGAGTTCTCTTGGCCTAGGTAGCCTATGTAGCCTACTCAGAGCTCTCTTTACCTAAGTATCTTAGGTAACTCTCTTAGCCGAAAGATACCACGAACCATAGTTTCAGGGTACCTTTACCCCGCGAGAAACTTCCGTCTCGAACGAACCACGATAACCAGAACCTCCTAGAAGCAACCGAAGACGAGGTCTATGTTCACGCTTCGAGCACCGCTGCTCTATTCCCGACGTATCGTTCCACGGTTCTCGGGCTATCGTTTCTAGCATCGGGGCGATTAGCAACGCGATATTCCACCCTTGTTGATGAATTGTCCATGCGTCCCCGTGCCGAGTGAATTTTCTAGGTCGCGGCTCACGCAAGACTTGCCGCGTTAATTCGACCGTCTTCGGTACGGAATCTGTTCTTCCTATCTTCTTGCCTCGGCGGGTTCTCCGCCGCGGATCAGCCTGTGAAATCTAACGCTCTGGACGCTTGGACGACTCCTGGAGCCTTTCCTGTTCGAGCTCTTCGCGCCTCCTCGGTCTTCGTCTTAGTGGACCAGAACTGTCTCACTGATCTCAGGTTCTGGGAACGGAGCTGGCGATCTCGCGACGTGTATCGGGTGGTGCGCCCATCTAATCCGGGTAAAGGCGGATATTGAAAGCACGTTACGAGCCTTTCCATCTCGGATGATGGGACTCCTCTTCATCGTTCGATGCCTCGCTATTTTCGTCGCGACGGACGGAGAGCAGTTGTAATTTACTTAATTACCTCTTCCTCTGACGGTGGTTTTGTTGCGGCACGGTATTACCTAACTTTGTCGAACGGTACGCGATTGGTTAACACTTAAGTGAACGAGTGTTTGTAACGTAAGTGGACAGGTAGAGGTTTGCCAAACTGTCAATTGTTTTTTTTTTGCGATTGTGAACAAATACTTTTCCTCATCTTCGTTTCACGGACAGTGTTTGTACTGTTTGCAGTTTCGATACGAAGTCGAGGTACCATGTAGTGGCGTATAATGGCAAGTTTCTTATTTTTAGTTTATACTTTTAATGGATTAATTTACTCGTTACCAAATTTAGAGCAGTCTGTGATAAGAGAATTAAAAAATTGTCTCGTTCAGATTTTGCTGTTGGACGCGTCAGCAGGTCGCAAATACACTTTGAACGACTTTGGTTCGAGAGTACCAAGATCAGCACTTTAGGAGTTAGCCAAAGATCTTATCAATATGCCATCTAGTGGTGATAAATATCAAAAATATAAGTAATAAGATAGAAATAATGAAACGATAATTATGATAAGACCATCTCTCTGACGGATGCTGGTGTCAATGTCAGAGAAAGAAATTGTTGATACACTTAGCTCAGGTAGCCTAAATAGCCTACGTTGCTTAGGTTGTTTAGGTAGTCTAAAAAACTTAGGTAACTTGGATAATCTAAGTAGCCTAAATAACCTACGTAGAATCCTTTTTGCCCGATACATGTAGATTTTTTTTAATTTAATTCAAGAATGGACAAATTCATCAACCAGCAGTATTTAATGTACTCCAATTGAGATTCTACTAAACTCCCCTGCGCATACTAACTGTTGCTCCTGTTTTCTGGTAATTTGAAACGCTGAGAAACGCAGCAAGCCGCGACCTGACGAATATGGTCGTTATGTTTATGAAATCTTCACGCGTAGTTGAGAAAATTACAACAGGAAAATTAATAACAGGTTTCGAAGAGGGAGTTTTTTTTTATACCATATTTAATTAAAGTTTCTTTGTGCTCAGAAAGTCCACAAGCACTGATACAAAGTGCTTTTCGCAATGAAAAAGTATTAATACAATATTGACTCTTGGTCAATTTTAGATATATCGTAAAAAATGTTGCTCGTATAAAAGACTAGGTACCGCCTTTAATACACTGTTCAAAATAATTGGAGGATCGATATCTCGAATGAAGCTATCGATATAATGAAATCCAGTCGTGTTATACGAAACAATATTCGCTGAAAATGCTACAAAGTTAAACGCGTTATTTCGCATTAAGAGTTCAATCATAATTATGATCGTAAACACGTAGTTCTACCTTTGTTTTAAATTAACGAGACGAGGCTTGTTTGTTTCTGTATTGTATATACAGAGAATCATATCAAACTTCCAGTATACTTATAATATAATTCCAAAGTAGCTACAAAATAAAATATTGCTATTTCGATACAATCTTTGGTTCGACTTTATTTTCTAATTTTGTCAAGTTCTACTTAAGTGTTATAACTTACTACCTACGTGTACGATTATTTTCAAAAATATTAAAATTGCAAAAAATTCAAATCAAAGATATACAATAAATAGCAAAAATTCTACACCACTATCTACAAAGTTTATTCGATTCGCAATTATTCGGACCAGCTTTCGTTCGTTCAACGTGAAATACAATTTCATCGTATTACAGTAACCGTAATTTTTATTGGATAAATAATTCATCAAATTTGATTCAATCTCCCGTTCGAAATTGTTACCTGTATAAATAAAAATCTCCCTCGATTCAAAGCCGAGAGGCTACCCTGTGAACGAGTAACGCGTTCAGCGATTCGTCGGTGCATCGTGATTCCGAATGATTGGCTAATTTTGTCAAAGCAATCGACAAAGAAAACGCATCGTTGATCGTACGAAACCGATTTCGCCGTCAGAGCGCATAAATCAAAGGGTGTAGCGGCACGAATCGAAAGGTTAATGCGCTCGAAACCCGTTTCGTTCGGCCTAGTTTCACGTACGGAGGTACACCCATACGTTTTCTCGACTCCATTGTGACGGTCTCCGATCGTATGGCGAGACTGACGAGAACTCGTGGTAAAACGTGTCGAGGTCAGAGCACGCGTGTTTCATCGACTTCGGATCGATAGTTCAGAACCGTTTAATATTATCTACCATCTCCGTGTTACGGGAGAACTCGTTTCGGCAGATTACGCGTAGCGCTACCAGTGACGTCATCCCGTTCGCGTAATCCCACGCCTACTCGATTACCCGAAGCTATTAGCGGATCCGTATCCCTTTTGCGAGAAACGTGGTCGCACGTAGTTAGTCCGAGTCACGTTTTACGAGGACTGCATCCCGACCTGGTGAAACTGGATCGCCCGATATGGACGAGAGAGTTCGATCTTTGGATATTCGTTCCAGGAATACGTTTCGAGACTTTTTGCCACCGCACCACTTAAGGGGAATTTTTTTCCGACAATACCGGACGTTTTATGGAAGTGTTTCATAAGTGTGCTCAAAGTGCACACTTTGAGCGATATTTACGGTGATTTTCATCGAAAAGTATTAACGTGTGTAGAAAATATCGGCGTAGGCGTAAGAGAAACGAAATGAAAGTTTGCGGAATTTGTCCGCGTTCGAAACGAAAGTTTGGGAATTTTTTTTCGACAATACCGGATGTTTGATAGAAATGTTTTATAAGTGTACCAAAAGTGCATACTTTGAACAATGTTTACGGTGATTTTCATCGGGAAGTATTAACGTGTGTAGAAAATATAGCTGTCCATGTAAGAGGGTGCACCATCTTTGAAATGAAAGTTTGAAAATTTTTTCCGATAATAAAACATGTATAATATGAATGCTTCTTGTGTGTATTAAAAGTACATACTTTGAAGAATATTTCTGTCAATTTTCATTAGAAAATGTACATAGATTTTTCGAAATGTTGATTTCTTTAGAAATGACAATTTTAAAGAAATAAAAAGGATACAATTCTATTAAAGGTACTTTTCATCGATTGTCATACTTTTGAATATATATAGTACGTACATGCCGATAATAATCGGTCCGTGATACCATCGACTGATAACGTGTAACGTTGTGCAAGGTTACACGGAGTTGTAGCTATATGAGACAATGCTAATACTATGCCAGAATAAAGATCAATCTATACTTAGTCCTTGGCGCGAAAAGATCAACCTTGATCAACAAGAAGAATCTTGTTCTGGTTAACGAGAAAAATTAAACGAATGTTTTTCGTTTGTTACGCCATAAATCGAATGCACCGAGGTTGAAATTTATCTTATTTACCATACTTTTCAAATTTATCTCGCGCGACACTTCTCTCGTCGCTTAAACAATTCCCTAAAAGAAACTGTTTTCCTCTCTCGGTGAGCTATATAAATCTGTTCGAATCTCACAAGATCCAGGGCTCGAAGATTCTATGCAAACCAGTCTCAAAGATAAATAAAGGTAGCTTCGAGTTGCGCGGCAAATATTTCTATCAAAGAAATTGATACTGTTGGGAAAATAAAGTATCGTATTTTCACAGTCGCTGCGGTTCAATATTTGAGTTCCTTTGAGAAGCTTTTTACCTTTGAAAATACTTGCACAATATTTTGGTAACCATCCATTGGAACGTCACCTTCTTTCAGAACGATGAATAAAATTAGCTTCCAGAAAATGGGCTTCGATGTTTCTTTAAATAACACACTGATGCTTTGTGGCTGAATTTAATCTATAAAATGTTTTAATAATATCTACCGTTATTACTGTTCCGAAAACGAACTGTCATTATACATATTTTAACGTTAAATTTCATATTGAATATTTCTAAACCATCTCTTTCGGCATGGCGAACGCATAACACTTATTCAACTATTACGAAAAATTTCTACAAAATTTCTTATTCGTCCACATACGAACAAAAATTCTCCAACTTCTTCGTTCTGTACAATCGATCCGTATAATTTTCTAAGAAAAAGAACAAATATCAGAAAACAATGTTATAATCGTGCAAACGTTCACAATATCAATCTTTCAATTTTCGTACCGAAACCGAATAATGAACTCGACTTTTCGAAATCGTTCGAATTTCATTCTACGTTACCATTGATCACTATTTTTTTTTTTTTGCACTCGATGATCTATCGATTTTCACGAAGCAAAGATCAACTCTGAAAGAACAATTGCGTTCGAACGGTAAACGTTCGGCGCGCGTTCGCGCGGAATTTTCAAGCGTAAACGGGTGCACCGTGGGCGCGGTCGCGGATTCGAGAGCAGAACGAGAAGAGAGGAGAGAAGAAAAAAAAAAATGGCGTAACCGGCAGTTAGTTGCAGCTTGATAGGCGTTCCACGGTTCTCTCGCGGTTCTTATTTCACGGCCGCTCGATGCATTCCAAGTACTTACTCAGGAGCGATACTCCGTTCTCTCCACGCGGATCGGTGCAATCCTCCCCCTTGTTCAGCTTTTCGTTTTTCACGTTCTGTAAACCCCTAACTACCGTATAGCGGAATGTTTAATCCTCGTTGAAACGTTTACCGCGCCACGGAGATCACCATTGGTTAACGTTTCAATTAAATCGAACGCGATTTCTAAACGTTCGATATCGTTGAATCGCTCTGGTGGTCTGAGACTTAAAATTGAGAGAAAGAATCTCGATTAATGGAACGGTCGTTCAACACGTGCATACAATAATAAAAAATGATCGAAAGTAAAAGAGAAGCTTTGGAATGGATATTTGATTTCGATTCGCGTTGTCCTTTCAATCTTTACGAAACGATACGAAATAATCAAAAGTGAGAACTTGTTTGATTAGATATTTAATATCGATTCCCGTTTGTGAAACGAAAAATAGATCAAGTAGATATTCAACGAAACCAGATTCGAAACGTTTATACGTTTTATTATACGAGTATAGTACGCTGTGTGAACTATTTTAATTATTCGTTCTTCCGTTATTTAAGTATAAAAAGATTCGTGCGGTCAAGGGTTAATTAAAATCGATAAATAAAGAGATTCGAAGGGATATGTAATAATCCAAGAGGATTACCCATTACACATTGCTGAGTGTGCATTAACTTTCAGAATATTGAGATTAAACTTGGAATTGATTTCTCGTTACAAGAATCCAGAAGTGTGCCTTTCTAAGTTGTTCCAGGTCTAACGTAGCTAATTATATAGTTTCTCCAAAGCATTGCAAGCCGGCAAGTTAATTTTTCAACGATCGATAAACGTTAATTTCTGTAATTAGCTACGTAGAATCATATACTCCCAGAAACATTTCTCAGGAATCTCTCTACCAGAAACTCATAATCGCATTCGATAAATGTCACATGAGTCGTCGCAAAGATCAGAAGCAATAATAAAACGAGGAATCGAGAAATGAAACTGAGAGATAAGTTTCCATTGGTCAGACACAAATTAATTATTCGAAGAATCTTGTATCCGAATAGAAACAAATACAAACCCTCCTATCTTTTATTCTTTGTTCGAAATTCTTGTTTCATTGAACTCTGACACGTTCCTTGCATCTTCGTAATATATTACTTTTCTATAATTAAATTTATAATAATACGTACGATCGAATGCTCGTATATTCCTTAGCCTTCTTATTATATCGTAAAATTAGAAACACGAGTTTCGACATATTGAGACCTTTCTTGATCCAAAGACTTTGACAAGAGAAATGTCACTACCGATCCTCACCGATTTTAATCAAACTCGACAGACTTGTAATTCCACGTCAACAGCAATAACAGCTGGAATTATAACCGCATATAATCACCCAATTATGAACGAGACAAGTATAAAAAACTACTCGAGAGATTTTTCCAAATTTCGTACATATTTTCTTTCGTACATATTCACTTACAAATATAATTCCAGTTACGATTATCGTACACGCGAACCTGCAAGCCTGTCAAATTACGTTAAAATTGACGAGGATCGGTACCGACACTCGTGAGAGTACAAACGAAACGGAAATACGCTTTAAGGTTAGAATCACTGCTTCCCACGAGTAGTCAAAACTTCGAACGTGGAGAAACAATCACTCACGGGTGGAAAAAAAAGAGGAAAAAGTTTCGCGTGTTGTTGTTTTCCAGCTTGAGATACCAAATAGCGAGAAACGATTACTTAAAAGATTCTCAGGAAATCGACAGTAATGGACGTCCGCGAAAGAAACGTTAGCTCGCGTTAGCTCGGAACTCGAGGGACGTTGGCAGGGAATTACAGATGTCTCTTCGATGTTTTCTCCACGAGAGAACGTGGGTCTGCTAATGACAATGGTTTCGAATGTTCTTCTGGCTGTTAGCTCGTGCCGGCTAGCTCTCGTTGGTAATTTCTGGCCGAGGGAAGCGCTCATTTTTGACGAAGCCTCGCAGAAGGTCTTGCTCGTAAACCGCGGAGGTAATGCACGCTATTTCTTCGCGGATCCGTTTAGGCGAAGGTCTCTACGAGTGTTTCTACGTGGCAAAGAAACACCGTGGAACGTCTTCCTATCTGCCCGCGTCATTGTCACGCATCTGGTCTATCTTCGAGAGCATCTGGAGAGATTTCAACGCGCGTAGCCGACGCGACATTAACGCGTTTGTCTCGCGGAAGAAACGATAGCGAAGAAACTAATCCACCGTCGACATCGATATTTATTGCCTGTAAAGTGTGGAATTAAAGGATTTACACCTTTCGTACGTACGAAGATTAAAGTAACGAAAAAGGAAATAACGTTGTACTGATATTATTTTGCAAGGTTTCGTGGAAACGATATAGTGGGCGTTCGAGAAAGTCGAGGTCAAATTTTATTTTTTTATAAAAATATAAAAAAGTAGAAAAAGAATAATATTGTACTGATATTATTTTGCAAGGTTTCGTGGAAAGAATATAGTGGGCGTTCAAGAAAGTCGAGGTCAAATTTTGTCTTTTTATCAAAATGTGAAATAATAGAGAAAGAAATAATGTACTGATATTATTTTGCAAGGTTTCGTACAAACGATATAGTGGGCGTTCAAGAAAGTTATGGTCAAATTTTATCTTTCTACAAAAATATAAAATAGTAGAAAAAGAATAATATTGTACTGATATTATTTTGCAAGGTTTCGTTTCAAAGTTATAAGATGTTCTCTACAATGAGCATACAGCAACATAAAAGACTTTATTGTATGCCTATCTACAACTCGTCGAGTAAGTTAGGTCGAGCAAAGTACATATAATATACACTGATACTACGTAGTTGCAGATAAGTAATGTCATTCACCGACAGTTACGGAAGAATTACTTTGTCAGTTTAGTATTACAGTGTCTCTGTGCGTATAGAGTTATTTCTTTTCTACTTTTTCATTTTGTAATTAATAAAGACTGATAAAAACGTCTTTTCTCGTGGGTATCTCTTTGAAAATGAAATAATTTCACCAAATTGGTACGTTATTCGTAACATACGAAAGTAATTTAAACAATAGTGTTACTTAACCCAGACCTATAGTCCATGTTTCCCGACGGTACTTCGTTGATTGGAAACGAAGATTCATAAAGTAAAGTACATTTAGCTTCGAAGTTATTTTACACATTGCTGTATGGAAGTAACCGGTAAAATATCGAATATTCGTAATTAATAAAGATCATACATCGAACATCGCGTTACGAATCGCGTTTGAATTTTTCTTCGTTTCACGATTACGAGAAATTCGAAATGAATCTCTTCTGGAAACGATATTCTCGCGGAGATATAAAAGGTATAGACCGACAAACTCGATTCGTTTAAGCAAATTACAAAAAAAAATTGCACTTCTATGCAAACCGACTTCTCTCTTTCTCTCTCGCTGAATATTCAGCCACACCATTCGGGTAATTCCCCGGAGTCCCAGAAACGTGACCTCCAATCTTTCCAAGCTCGTAGCGATCGTTCAATTTCCAATCGTTCTTCTACATCGTGCTACCTCTAGCAAGACGAAACGTATTCAAACGAGCTCCGACGCAACAGAGGGGTTCGAAAATTACTTTCTCACGACGGTGGTAAAACTTAACGACGTCACGACTTCCTCAAATCTTCAAAATTGTTTCTCAAAACACGTGTGAGAATCTCCGTTGGTTAACACGGGCTTTCTCTCGAAATCGTTGTACCGTACACAATGTATGCTCGCGTGTCTCTGGTTTCAAGGCGGTAAGTCGCGAAAATGGTCGCTTCGTCTACAAAGAGCGGGGAAAGATCCTGGGTAGCACGAACGTTTCTTATTAACACCGTATAAAAAGGAGCAAGGCGCGTTGCAAGGTCCACGGGTCTTTTCGACCCATTGAATTTCTATGATATATCGTTTCTCTACGATTAAAGTTACAAAAATAAATGTAACGAAGTGCTCGTGCATTTCCTTGACCATTGTATCGCAAAGTTAGAAACGCTAGTTCCAATGTATCGAGATGATCACTGTTGGATCATTGTCGATCCAAAAACTTTCACGAGGTCTGTCCTCGGTACTTCCAATTGTGAAAAAAATACATACGAAACGTACCAAAACCCGTACGAACAATTTTTCCAAACTTTGCAAACTATATCCTCGCGTGTCTCTAGTTACAAAGCGGTGAGTTACAAAAATGGACGCTTCGTCTCGAAGAAGGAGAAGAAAGTCCTAGATATCATATTGTTCAATAAGTTGTTTCTTCCATTGTAAGAGAATACTATGACACTTCAACTTTGAACAACTCTAAATATACGAACGAGTCGCGAGATCTACATGAAACTTCACATATGTTTATCAAACGATAGTTGGACATTTCGACAAAACTTATCGAGCAACTTATTAGTATAGACTTTCCTCTACAATACATTACCTTTCTACAATTAACCTTACGATAACAGATACAACTGGAATTGTCTACATTTTGCTAGTCCTTTCATTACAATATACTACAAACTTATAAACACAACTTCCAATATAATACATTGTTCGAGAAATTTTGTCGTTCGATAAAACTTACTGAGCAAACTATTGTACCATTGAACACATAATTGATCCAAAAATAAGTGTGGTCCTCGATACTGGTGCTCCGAAATAGCGAAGAAGATAAAAGATACATCTGAAACACAGAAGAACCCGTAGGAGCAATTGTTCGAAACTTAGCGAACGATATCCTCGCGTGTCTCTCGTTGCAAGGCGGTAAGTCGCGAAAATGTACGCTTCGGCAGCAAGTAGGGGTAGAAAGGTCCTGGGTATCACGGACGTTTCTTATTATCGCTGGCTAAAGAAAATAAAAGCGCGTTGCAAGGTCCATGGGGGAGTCGTCTCCGGTCGGTCGCGTGGGCGCAGCGAGCGCGCGATCGCGAGGGACAAACACGCTCCTCGTGGGAATACGCGGCGCTGAGAATCTTTTTAGCCGGTGAATTAACGCCCGACGCGTGTAACGATCGTCGTTATTTCGTCGCTCTCACGGCCAGAGACGACGACCACGACCACGACTACGACCACGACCGCGACAACGACCGTCAACGCCATCCGCGACCATTTGGTAAGCTAATGCGAGCCACGCGATACTATCGTCTCTAACTAGCGTTAGATACGGATGGAATTCGCGCGTACACGATCGAAACACGGAGAAAACTCCGTATATCTCGAGTCGGCGTTGGCTTGAAAATGGAATCAAAGGCGGTCGGTGAATTAACGCCGCGATTCGCTGTTGGATCGCTATCATCGGTGCGCTTCGGCCGGTGCATTTTAAATTGACCGTGAAATAATTTCGAGTGGTCGATTATCGCGCTTGTTCCGGCTCTCCGGATCTTATGAAGATATTTATCCACCGACTCCGCGCCGACGCGCACGGAACGAACGCTTTCGTTTCACTTTCCGAGATGGGCGTAGCATTGTTTCCACGGGGAGCGCGAATCATTTTTTGTCGTGTCTGCGAGGTAAATTTAACACGTTATCGCGGCCTTTTTCACCATTGGATGTCGGACCTCTTGTACGCGTGGTAGCGACCGTGGAAATCGCAACACCGTAAGCTTTTAACGCGTTCATTTTTTTACCTACACGGGCTTCTCTCAAAGGTTTTCCCGAATTACGGAGCGAGATATCCTCGAGGGCGTTCTTCGATGTCGTATTCGTTACATTCGTTGTATTTGTAACGATCGTGAGTTCGGCAGCGATTAGGGTACACCGGTAGCGTTTACTAGACGTTTGAAGCGTCGGTCGTTGGTGACCACCGTGGTAGTCGAGGTGTTAACAGCTGCACTCGAGTGTGCTCGAGCGTGGTTAATAATATTATTGCAGATGCTCGAATTAAAGAAAACTTCCAGGTATGTATCTTTTTGTCCGCGGTTCTTCGTAAATAATTTTTAGTCTTACTTCACGAGCGGTGGGTATCCTCGTATGGAAATATTGTCCCTGTGTTCGATTATAAAATATTACTGGTGAAACTTGTCGGTTTCTTATCTTATCATTTATTAATTACCTTCAACGATCTCTACCGATACCTTTGGAATTATTTTCATTTCCCCGCGTAGCGACGTAATTTTGCAACAGTCGTCAGAGTCAAGTTTGTCCCAAAATATTGACAGTGGTGAACCACTTTCGTAAGAATTGTCTTCAAACGTTTACTCTCTTCAATTAGTTTGACCCGGCGACCTATCGATATTTATTTACGCCTTTGCACTCATCGTCCGTTTAAAACGCCCATGCTCGTGTCACGAATCATCTCTAACAGGTCTGTAATTAATCGATCGAACGAATCGAACAAATGCAACGTGGGTGTCCCATATGGCGTTCGATCGATAGTGTCCCCGTTCGCTGTTCAAAGGATGCTTTGTCGTTTCCATCGTTGTTCTCCGTGTTTTGAAAAAAAAAAAAACACAAAAAAACTGTACCTCCGCCTTGGCTTTGATCTCACCGACTAATGATAGCTTCTGTCTCGTAGTTCTTGGTTTCAACGTTCCCTCGTTGTTTCGCGTGGCCCTCGATTGATCAAATTAATTCGGTTAATCCCTCGAACGAGTTTCTATATTTCCCACAGTTCGAGAAATATTCCAATTGGCGTACTTGCGTAGAATCGGCCCGTACGCACGTGAAACGTTTCGCAAACCGTAGTCCTTGGATGATCCGCGTGCAACGTTCCCTCGTGTTTCACGTGGTCGTGATTAATGAAATTAATTCGGTGCATTTCTCCAACCGAGTTCCTATACTTCTCACAGTTCGAGAAGTATCCTAATTACCGTGATTACGTAGAATCGAGGAGCACGCGTATTACAACGTTTCGCGAACCATGTTTTCGATCACTGACCCAGAACCGCGCGAACCCTCCGAATCCCAGCGTTGAATTGTTGTTAGATCGCGATCGCTGCTTGATGCGCAATCATCATTCGATACGCATCGACCGATGCAAAACGCTTAAAGTTCATCGGAGGGTTTGACGACCGGCAGAGCGCTGTTTCTCAGACTGGTTGTACACGTGTGGATATACGCGATTATAAATTAATCGAGCTTAAGAATAACGAGCCCTTGCCACGGACACGGTAGCTGCGTCACGTGGGAGTCGGCGTCCCGAAGAAGTCTGGCGCCTCTAGGTCGATCTTCGATTGCGACGATACCGCGTTCATTAAACCTACGACCCAAGGGGGTTCCTCGTCTGGAACATTAAACGCGTTTTCTTAGCTATTTTTTATTCAACCGCCGGTCGTGATAACTTAACCCGAAACTTTGCCTATGCATTTATGCATATTTCGAAGAATCATGGATCTCTTCTAAACCTTGCGTACCTTTCTTTGGAAATTTCGAGAAATTATATATATCTTCCAAACTTTGCCTATGCATTTATGCATATTTTGAAAAATCAAATTTTTTCTAAACTTTGCGTACCTTTCTTTGGAAATTTCAAGAAATTATGTATATCTTCCAAACTTTGCCTATGCATTTATGCATATTTTGAAAAATCAAATTTTTTCTAAACTTTGCGTACCTTTCTTTGGAAATTTCAAGAAATTATAAACTTTCTCCAAACTTTGCGTATGCATTTATGCATATTTTGAAAAATAAAATATTTTCTAATCTTTGCCTATGCATCTATGCATATTTTGAAAAATCATAGATCTTTTCTAAACTTTGCGTACCTTACCTTTTGCGCGTTTTAAGAAATTGTAAACTTTCTCCAAACTTTGCGTATGAATTTATGCATATTTTGAAAAATCAGATCTTTTCTAAACTTTGCATACCTTTCTTTGGAAATTTCAAGAAATTATATACTTCCTCCAAACTTTGCGTATGTATACTATGCTTACGTATTTTGAAAAATAATACGTTCTTCCAAACTTTGCGTAACCTTTCTTTTGCACATTTCAATAAATTGTATATATTTTCCAATCTTTGGGTACATATTTATGTACGTTTGGAGAAATCGCATATTTTTTTTTAAACTTCCTGCAAACATTTGCGAAGGTGTACGTTCTTCCCAAACTTTGTGTATTCACGTATTTATATTTCAAGAAATCGTACACTTTTCTCCGCAAAAAAACAATTAACTCGTTGAACGTACATGTTGACACAACAAAAGTAAAAAACACAAGATGACATAATTTTGCGATCGGTACGAGTATTGCGGTGAGTATATTTATTGAAAAAATATGTCGACGGAAACGATACAATGAAAACAAAATATTGATTCGTGTTTTTACAATTCCACTGATCAAATACAAAGGCATAATTTTGTTATTAGTACGAGATACAGTTCGAGCTACTATGAGAAACGAATATTGAAAAATATCGAAACAGTGATCTTTAAAGAAAAGAATTGCACTGAAACATATCGAAACATTTCTTAGATAGAGAACAGAAGCAGTTGCAGATATCGTGGCGATTGCACGCCAGACGATTAAGATACATTTACTTCATATGCGTACCTAATTTCTCGAACATTGCAGCTGCACACTGTGATAAATTCAGTACGGTATCCTGTTACGTCTTTTCTTGAGCAACAGATTTGCAACGATCGAACCAAAGTAGAAGAACGTTTAATTGAGCGGAAAGTAATCATTGCGAAATACTCGTGATTTCCACGCGAAAGAAACGTTTCGAACGTCATGTGCAACTATTAAACGCAAGGTACCGGCGCTGTAAATTATATTTTGCAAACTATTTACCGGATAGTCGGGAAAAATCGTAACGGTGCATTTACGGGTACGAGTGTTACGAAGATGACGGTATTAAAATTTCGAGAAGAAAAATAAAATTTGATACGTTCGAGTAACATTTCTTGGACGCGATTAACGAGACATTGGTGGTAATTACCGATGCCGTGGAACGACCGTGCAAACCGAAGACCTGTTTCGTTGTGTAAGTAGAGCAGCCGAGCAATTACACGGTGATTAAATAAAGCAAGAGAAAAAGGGTTACCAAAGTATTGCTCGTTAGATTACATTAATAAGTTGCATCGTGTGTACGAAGCGCCAGATCTCACGTCGTTCAACAACCCCGCTCCTAGTAAACAAGCTCTTCTGTGTTAGTATCGTTACACACCAGACAAACGTAATTGGAAACCAAGAGCGCTCTTAATACAACTACTTTTCGAAAACGGAAATTAACTTTAATTTTCAATGCAAAATTATCAGTTTCCTTTGAATTAATATCACGTTAACGCTATTAATCGTCTCCCGGTGTAATTTATAAAGGTATCGCGCGAGGAAATATTAATAATTACTTTTAAATTGCTGCGTTAACTTCAACATTCGCCGACAAAGATTTTTAATTGGCTGCAACCATTCGAAACTAATCCCTAAAAGTTATTACTATACATCTTTAAAAAAATACTACTTCAAAAATTGTTACAAAAATCCTCGAAACGAACACTCGTGAATAACGTGACCTATTGAATATTCTAACAAGAAGAATATAAATTACATCCAGATAATTTGAATTTCGTTTCTTCCAAAAATCGTCCGAAAGTGTTCAATTTCGATCCGGGGATACAATTCTGGATTGGTAATATTCTGAATGGGTCGCGTTCGAGGTAAAGGTTCAAAGTTGACGAAAAAAGGAAAGAAAAGAAGGAACGATGGTCGGTGCGAAACTATTCTTCGCGCGATTCGAGCACCTGCACTGACACGGGGAAATTATCGTGACCTCCGTGGTGAACGTCGGCCATGTGAACCAACCAAGTAGTAGCTGTTCCGGTGACGGCTTCCGGTTTAACCTATACCCTTCCCCGCCACTCCTCCCCCCGTCTTGGTGTTCCATTCAACCGACATCGTTTCTATCTCGTGGAGCACTTTACTATACTATTGCCCGGCCACGTGGTCACGCTCACTGAACCACGTGGGACCAGCTGGTTCACGTGTTCCTTCGTAAATATCAGTGGCTTCGGCATTCACCGCCGTTTCTTCTACGCCAATTTAACATAATCTGACGCACAACGACCCCTATCGCTTCTGTTTACACTTTCTCTCCTATTCAACCCTTGTTCCACTTGTTCCACTTGTTCCTCAGCTGTCGTGACAAAAACGGAGAACGATACCAATTGATCGTGGATCGATAAAAATTCTATCAGATTGTTCGGAAAGTCGTTTCGTTTTCCAAAATGGAGAGTATATAATTTAATAAAGTGTTTATACACTAGAAAAATCGTGTTTCATTTTTACCCAAAAAAGGTCGTTTCGTTTTTCAAAATGGAGAGTATATAATTTAATAAAGTGTTTATACACTCTAGAAAAATCGTGTTTCATTTTTACCAAAAAAGGCGTTTCGTTTTCCAAAATGGAGAATATGTAATTTAATAAAGGATTTATACATTCTAAAGAAATCGTGTTTCATTTGCACAAAAAAAAAAGCATTTGGTTTTCCAAAATGGAGAATATGTAATTTAATGAAATGTTCGCACACTCTAAAATAATCGTGCTTCATTTTCACCAAAATGAACGAAACGACTTTCCGAACAACCCAATATTAAAAACGATATTTAACATGGCTGACGTTGTATTACCAAGAGTACGTAATCTTTCGCATTATTGGAAATGGTAAACGTACGAATATCTTCGAAACTTATCGAAGTGATATTTTCACGAAATTTATTAACGCGATGTTTTGCAAAAATTCATTAGCAGATTTAACGAAGTGTATTTAGAGAATGTGAATTTGTAGTATCTCGTGACGAATAATTCGAAAACGAGAGACGTCGTTTAACGTCGTCTTCTGTCAACAATGAGTTTCATATTACGAAGTTACAAATTAAAAATTTCCTTGTCAGAATAATTTCACTGAGATACTAATACTGTAACAAGATTCTTATTTAATTCTTGCGATATAATTTCCCATTCGAAGAAGTACGTTTCCAAGTTGTTATCCATTTGTATTCTCTCTAAAGTATTAAATATTTTAACAAGAATAGTCTGCGTTCGATTCTCACAATATAATTTTCTTATCGAAGAAGTATACTTTTACGTTTCGGGTATTATGTTCTCTGTGTCTCAAACACATGGAGAGACAGGTGAGTATATATCATTGAACAATATCGGAGAAAAAATAGCGTAAATTGTTGAAAGTTGCGCATACGAAACGAACGATCGAACGTCATGCTTGGTGAACGTTCATGCTTCGACTCTTTGTTTCTCTCGGTTCTTGGCAATGCAGAAAGGATTTCCGATCGTACTCGAGCGGACTGTCGATTTTTACGCTTCTGTCTTTTCCGGTGGATGGATGCACAACCCCGTGAGAACACCCCTCTATGAACGAAGAATCCGCGGGTAATGGCCCGTGAAAAATATACTGCACACGGATCCATCAGAAACGCTCCGAATTAATTCGGGTAGGTTCGTTTCGTCGAAAGGTGAAACCAATGAAGTCTATTTGTAATGGTGCTATTCTTGATCCACGAAGTTTCCAAGTATCTTCAAAGCGATGGATCATTCTAACCACGCGGTCGCTAATGATCAATATTCGAAGAAAAGATTTAAATAGAGATCTCCACTAACTGGGTTCAATTTTAACTAAAAACTGAATTTACATTACGAATTGAATATCTCCAAAGCGATTAATCTTTGTGTACACGTTCGTGAAGTTAAAGTTTGTATTTATAATTTTCTAACATTTTGATCGCTGTAAGGTTATCTATAAAAAATGTTTCAAACGAGATTTTTTGTACTAAAGAAACACATTCCAATATTTTTGTACCACATTTTCCGAGACATCGAAGTAACCTTGTGTATTTTACACATAAGGTTTACACAAATGAGATCTTGAATCTCGAAACGAAACGAAAGGGTAATTTCCATTCTTAGTTTCGATATTGAAAGCAATCTGAGTGCTGTAAACGCTCAAAGTAATGTAAACACTTTCTTCTCTACCAACACTCGCGTCTGCTGGGTAAATTACGTGTAACGATCCATTGCTTCGGTAACTGTGAATCCATAGTATGGAATACGATAAGAGCGAATACATTGAAACCTCAAAGACTCTGACACTCGATAAACAAAATCTGGATAGCGAGTAATCGCTTGAATTATGTACATTCGTCCGAATTGGTTTGTGTCCGGATGAATATTTACGTAGTAGTCGAGATTATTCACTTTCGAAGCGCAGAAATTACAAATCGCGTTACAGACTCGAAACGTTTCGATGAAATGTCTATTTTGCATAATACGCGGCGAGTCGCGGCATGAATGAAACAAATAGGTTAATACCGTGAAACGAAAGACTCTCGGGAAGCGGTGATTTCAACGCGTGGTAATGGCGTAACGACAGGTGTACGCGCTGAGCAGTTTCGTAATCAGCGCCAGAGGGTACACCTAGTTCCATCCGATCAGGGATTTCACTCATTCGCGCTCTTGTCGATCGAACGTGTTTAAAAGCTAATGGAATAGGTTGAAAGTAACTTTCGCTTCTAATTCGACGATCGGAACACGAGAAAATAGTATTGGGTCTACAAATTACTTCGGTATCTTTTTCTTTTAATTGGACGTTTCATTAGAAGAGAATTGATGTACATTTTATGTAAAGATTTTTATTATTTTTTATTCCATGGTCGAAAGACGAAGGAATAGTATCGAACCTGCTAATTATTTTGGTGTCTTTTTTTTAATTGAACATTTCATTAGAAGAGAATTGATGTACATTTTCTGTAAATATTTTTATTATTTTTAATACCATGGAAATTTTATACCCTCGAAAGACGAGGGAACAGTATTGTGGCTACAAATTAATTTTTTATTAATAAAATAAATTACATTTTGGACCATCCATCTGGTAATAAGGAAATTCCTTCACGAAAGAATGAACTCGTAAATCGTATGCATAGAGTAGAAAATAATACCTTAAGAAAACATTCATTGAAATTTTAAGTAAATTTTTTTATAAAAGCATTCGACACCAAATGTTTTCTACCATAAAGTTGAAAAGATCGTAATATCTTGAGAAAGTGTACGTGATAAAGTTTAAAGTAAAATTTTCCGTAACAGTAGTTGAAAAGTTGTTTCCTTCGGTTGGTAAATCTGGCGTTAATTGAAACCGGTTTTCTCTAAAGGTCAATTTCTTCTCGTTTCTCTCGTTTATTGAAAAAGAGAATTTTTTTTCCAAACTCGGTTGGATGAAAGTGCCGCGTTTCTTGTGAATTGAACGTGCTGCGACGCTCCTTGAAATTTAATCGAGCGACAGAGAGGAAGACTCATTTTTCCGTTATCGTTGCATCTCTTGAATGCAGTCGCGCCTGTAGCGATGCAAAGTGCATACGCGCACGAGCGGCAGTGAATTTTTCAGGCGCCTTTCCCTTCACCGCGACTGAATGGCGGCTTCTATCAGCTCCGTGGTGTTGCGTTGTTCGCACAGTCGTATAATTTCGTAACGAGCCGCGTTTCCTGTTTCCTTTTATTATTTCTCGGTGGAAAAAGATTCGATTTCTGGCCAGGAAGTGTTACAGTTGCGCAATCAATGGATGCTGCGGACGAGCATTAGCGAGAAACACTCTCTCTCCATCGCGGTTGTAGAAATCCTCATCGAGATCCGTGCGCTATGTAATAACGAACGGAGAATGTCGATGCTGATTTACGCCTACGCACGCACCAGTCCACACCCTGTACGCGTAAACAATGCCAAACGATCATAAATCATACAGATAAACGGACAATTGGATTTTTCAGTGGCTGCTTAATATTCCTTTGTTTTTGTACCTACGTGCTGTTGCAACGTAGACAATCGTTCGTTTATCTTTCAGCGGGTTTTGGCGGCTCTAATGGACGGAACGAATCGATCGTTAGGAGAAATCAGCGACCAAGAATTCATTTTTCATTAATAAGTAGGTACAATACTTTTTCGAAGCGGTTAAACGCGCGATCTTTTTTTCTCGAGGCTCGTTTTCTGTGATATATTTAATCGAAATATATTTTAGTTGGAATATTGTGTGAATTTTGATGAAAATTTAATTAAGCAATTTAAATTTTGTTATTTTGGATTTGGAAACTTTGGATTTGTTAATTCTCAAAACGTCACTTTAGGTATCATTTGCATTGCTTCGTCGAGCTTGAGAATAGTGATGGAACAATTCTTTCAGAGAAAGGTAAGATGCACTTAAATTTGGTTTCCTCTACGTTAAGAGTTCGTGTCAGTTTCTTAAAGGAATAAATACTACATTTAAATTCGGTATTTGATACTTTAATTGGTGTAACAACTAAGCTTTGCTATCAGAGTATACAAATCGAGTAGTAAATCTCAATTTCGTTCTACTTTTATCGAATATATCGATGAAAAATCCGTTAAAAGCAATCCACGGTATAAGCAACGGTAAACCAAAGTCGTGAACAATGTTTCCATTATCTAAACTCCTCTTAAAAATATTTCGATACAACAGAGAACGAATTAACCGTGTTCGGTTTCCTGTGCGTTAAGAGCTCGTGGCAGTTTCTTAAACCAATAAATACCACATTAAAATTCCGCGTTTAATAATCTAATTTCTGTAACAATTAATCTTCGCTAGCACAGTATAAGAAATACTTTCGTACTATTCTTTGCGAATATCTTGACGAAAATTCCGTTGAAAGCAAGCCACGGTATAAGCGACGTTATGGCAAAGGTGTCTCGAGTTTAGCGTAGCTCAATCACCGTAGTTACACTCGACACCGATACGTGTTTTGAAACCAATCGCAAGCGTGCCAAGCACGAGGAGTATACGTAGGTGCCAGCTGTGAGTAGTACTACGATCACGTTCACCGTGATCCAAGATGGCGTCGTTGGGTCAATATCCTGTCAAGTTGGAGAACGGCGGCGGTGATCCTGCGCCGGCTTCGGGGAAACACCACGCGAAGGCGCCACTGAAAGTCTTTTTAATGGGAACTGGTTTCAGCGGCGTCCATGGACCGCACGCTTACGTTTCGCTTGACCTCGGCTCGCATCTTCGGAAGAACAAAGAGCTGCTACTGGTTTCCATCTATCGAGCGAACCTCTCGGTTCTAGCGTTAGAGAACCTCTCGCGAGGATCTACTCGTCTACGAGGACTCTCGTCGACGAAAGTCAGAGATGGAAATAACCCTGGCTCGACATCGAATCAGCTGACTCGATGATACCGCGAGACAAGACACGGCCACAGAGAACTCTCGAAACAGAGATGATGCGATCTTCGAAAGAATTGGAAATCTTCCACGAGGCCTCGAGCATCGTTGATTTTATTCAGCGAAGTACACCGAGAAATGCATCTCACGACCGCGTAGACGTTACGTTCGCGTTTATTTATCGTACTCGCGATGCGAATACTTTTCATCCCATCGGAACTTCGATACTCTCGCGGTATCGGACATTTTGAATTCTGGTGCTTCGATGTACACAATTCTCTCGGTCGTGTTCTATTTTTCAGATTCCTTCGAACCGATCCTAGACTCGTGGAATTTGAGAAATCGGTGCAATCTTGCTAAATAATTGAGATCGTTGGAGTTACTTTTACACAGCCAGTTATTTCTAACTATTGCAGAGTCAGGTATTTTGGATCCGTAATTGCTTGATGTATTTTCTTGGACTCGTTTTCTAGATTTGTTAGCATTGGTCCAAGATTCGTACGGTCGTGTAAATCTAGCTAACTTAAGAAATTGCTAGCTAGACAATACAAAGTTTAAAAAGCTCAACCTAAGAAACTGATAATGTATTTAAATTTTTGAAATTATCAGAGTTACATTTACATAGTCCACTGTTTACAACTCTTGTAGGATTAGAATCTTTGAATATTTCCCATACCTTTCTCGATTCTGTTTTCCAGATTTCTCAACATTGATCAAAGACTAGTGTATTCCTGTAAATCTAGCTTGAGAAATTGATAATCTCTATAAATTCTCGAGATTATTGCAACTAATTTTACACGGTTCTAAACAAGAAGTTTCCAACAGACGTACTCAGTTCGTTGATAGAATCGCGCGGACTATACCTCGTGAAGAGATCACGCTTCGGTGAAAGCTCGCGTGAGTTTACGATCGATTTTTAACGTGCCACGTAACAATCGAACCTTTCTCGATAGACCGTAACGATCGTAGATATTTTCGCGGCGAGATGCTTCGCGGTAGGGATCTCTCGTCGAGAGAATTCGATCCTCGAGCCGGTGAGTCCAATATGGCGCCGCTCGCGTCGCTTCCCGCCATAATTCGTGGCATTGAGATCTCCGGGGATACCTTTCGAGAAATCGCCGCGGCCACGGACCAATGGAAGCGTTTCCCGCGCTGACTCCTCGCCCTTGAGAGCGACAATTTTTGTTTGCTCGGCAAAAACCCGAGGCGGAAAGCGCGCGCTTACCAACCGAGTTGCGTGTTTTGCTCGTAAGTACCCGGCTCGTCGCGAGACGCTTCGAAGAATTACACATCTTTGTGTCGCGTAGGCGTGAGATCGTTTTCTCCGCTGGATCACTTTTTCGCTACGTGCAAAATTAATGGATGCATTTACCGGTGAGGGAACACCGAGGAAGAATCTCGAATTCTATTCGAGTTCACGTTTTTGTCAATTTCAAGGGTGACTCGGCTCTCTGCATCTTTCCAACAGGGAGCGCGTTCCTCGGGTCTTTCTCGACCCCGTAATAAATTCCACGATTAAGATCACAATAATGGGCTACTTCTCTATTCTTTCGATATTCTCGTTTCTTACGAAGTTCACAAATCAGAGTCATTTTTGATGTTTTCATATTTGACACTTTGAGTATACAGTCGAACGTAAGAATGAATGTACTTACTTTATCAAAGTAAAGCATTGTGAACAATTTTCGATATTTTTGGACTTTTTGTACGCTTTGATAAGAGTTTGATCAAAATAATCGAAGATGCAGTAAGAAATGATGAATTCAATCCTCCTTCAACACGCTGCAATTTAACACCCTACCTAAGCCCAACGAAACTTTCAGGATCTTCCACATCTCCAGAAAGTTTCTAGAAGACCGAATGTGTCCATGAAGTGGGTGTCCAAGAAGATTAACACTGGAGACGAAAGTTTGCTATTTAAGTACCTCCTCTGAGCAAAAACAGAGACGTACTGCAACAGTGTTTTAGTCCTCGAAATAAATTGCACAAGTCGAGTCCAAACGAAACCACTTAACAGAGACAAAGGTTCTTCTTAATATGGACGACGGAGAACTGCTTTTGTTGTACGAAGAAGCCAATTACGACGTAATCCTGTTTTGAAAACTTGTCCGCCTCGTTTTAAAGGATGAAGCTCCCACATGTTGCTCACTGCCTACGCGAACCGCGAACGTAGATTTCTTCGGTACTCGCACCGGAAAAGAAAATCGATTCGCGGGGCCTATTTACACAATGACATCATCGAACGCAATCTGTAATCTTCGAGTCTGGTTTCTGAATGAACTGTGTAACCAATATATGGTAATGCAATAGAGCTCCCTATATCCGAACTAATAGGAAGACGTATAGGATGTTCGAAGAAGAGAATCCTCTTCCCATATTAAGCTTCGTCTCTTGAAATAAAAATGAAGAGCATCGACAGTTTGTTTCAATTTATTTAAGAACTCTATATCTTTGTGACAATTACGTCACAAAAATAATCTCCGAATCTCGTTCCTGAACGATCTGTGTATCCAGTATACGATGAGACAGTAGAGCCTCTCGTATGGACACTAATAGGGAGATGTATAAGGTGAATAATAAATTTGTGATATTAAACTTCGTATATTCAAATAGAAACGTGGTCTTTGTGATAACTGTATTACGTAAATAACCGTGTGTTAGAGGGAAAGCTCTACTGTAATACTTCACCAGACATCAACATCAGCTTCTACCAATCGTTTGGGATCACTATATTACGTAACTAACCATGTGTTAGAAGGAAAGCTCTACTGTAATACTTCACCAGACATCAACTTGAACTTTTACCGTGCCAATCGTCTTTGTGATAACTATATAACGCAAATAACCACGCGTTGGGGAGAAATCTCTACTGTGACATTTCAGCAGACATCGAGTTGAGCTTCCACGGTGCCAATCAACGCCCAAACTTCAACATCGATTACCATCGCAGCTCCAGTACCACTTTCCAGCTAATTTACCGTTCCCCGGGAGTGTCTTGCACCGTTTCCCGAGCCGAACAGCTTTCCCCCATTAGAGCCACGAGAGTCGAACGTAGTCCGTGCAACAACGCAGTCGTCATTCTTATTTCTGTAGTCGAGCGAGGGACACCGCGAGGGGGTATTCAGTCACGGTTGCAGCCATTTAAGATTTCCACGGTTGGTCCTTTTCTTCATTGGCCCCGCCTATACCGCGACGATGTGTCCTCGATCTCGCGTCTATCAATCGGTGGCTGGCTATCGGCACCTCCTGCATCATAAACATGAAAGCACGCGGTACGGATTCGGCGTGTATGCAGTACACTTTTACTCCAGTTTGTATCGTAAAACCGGTTTTCTCTCTCGTAACAGGCCACGCTAGCCTCCTTTAGCGCTCGTACACCGTTCCCCTTCTGACCATCGTGGTGGTCACCGTGCTCCTTGGAGAACCGGTTTTCCGCTCGGTCCTCGTCCCGATCGTTCTCCGCTGCCGTCTCGTCTCTCTCCGTCTTCCCATTTTTCTCGGGTTCCACGGCCTCCTGTGGGCTACGAAAACAACACGGCAACGGGTTTTCTCCCGGCTCGATCCGGGATCATGCGACGACTCGAGCTTTACCGCGGCCGGTCCTTCTTGCGCGCGGGCGCGCGCGCGCTTCTAAACCCACGACAGCTACATTAACCCCTTTCCGTCTGGATGAGATTCTCCCGCTGTCCTCGTTCCCCTTTTCGCGCTTAAATGGCGCGCCGAACGTGCAACCGTCGTTAGAGAGTCGTTAGAGGATCGCTAAGGAATCGTACGTTGACCGCCGAAGAGTTCGAAGCCTCGCCGCCGATCGACAGTTTCGATCCGGGTGCTGAACATCGTTGAAGAATCGTTGGAGAATATTTAGAGCATCGTTAGAGAATCTTTGGAGTATCTTTAGAGTATCTTTAGAGCAGAGTATCTTTAAAGTATCTTTAGAGTAGATTATCTTCAGAGTAGAGTATTTTTAGAGTATCTTTAGAGCAGAGTATCTTTAGAGTATCTTTAGAGTAGATTATCTTCAGAGTAGAGTATTTTTAGAGTATCTTTAGACTAGAGTATTTTTAGAGTATCTTCAGAGTAGAGTATTTTTAGAGTATCTTTAGACTAGAGTATTTTTAGAGTATCTTTAGAGTAGAGTATTTTTAGAGAATCTTTAGAGAATCTTTAGAGAATCTTTAGAGAATCTTTAGAGAATCTTTAGAGAATCTTTAGAGAATCTTTAGAGAATCTTTAGAGAATCTTTAGAGAATCTTTAGAGAATCTTTAGAGAATCTTTAGAGAATCTTTAGAGAATCTTTAGAGAATCTTTAGAGAATCTTTAGAGAATCTTTAGAGAATCTTTAGAGAATCTTTAGAGAATCTTTAGAGAATCTTTAGAGAATCTTTAGAGAATCTTTAGAGAATCTTTAGAGAATCTTTAGAGAATCTTTAGAGAATCTTTAGAGAATCTTTAGAGAATCTTTAGAGAATCTTTAGAGAATCGCTAGAGAATCGCTAGAGAATCGTCCGTTGACAGTTGAATAGTTCGACGACCAGCGATCGACGATTATCGTTGTCTGTTTTCAGAGTATACCTTCCTGACTCGCGACTCTGTCCATAACGGATTGTACACTCAACCCTCTTATAACACGGAACTCTGAAAATACGATTTCGGTATAATACGATGGAAAAATTGCGACAGTCACGATATTTTTAGAAAACACTATATTTCTTTTTTCCAAAAACATAACAGTCTTGGAGCTAATAAAATTTGTAAAACACAACCGTAAAGTATGGTAATAATCCGAGACATTAAAAAGACTCTCCCTGGCTCTAGAAGATAGGGAGGTTCGGTTTAATGTTTGCCGAGCTAATATCGTAAGAAGTATTTCAATTCTATCTCTTTGTGCAACGATAATACCTCTTACATGCTGCGTGCAGAATTATTTATTAAGAATGGCCGAAGACAGCCTTGATACCACGAGGACACGTTTCTCGTACGAATCTCTTATGCCTCTCTTAAAGACCGCTACATTAAGGAGCGTTCCATTCGAGGAACGCCTCATTACGGATCAATAATTACAGGTATGAATGTATGGTTTACATAAACCCGTTTCTCGGTTCGCCATACCGATCTCTTGGAGTCAGACCCAGCGATAGGATCTAGTTTAATTTGTACTCGAGTGTATTGAATCGATGTAGTGCCTTTGGATCGTATCGTTGGAATTGGGTACAAAACGGTGAACCATATTTTTAAACCCCATTGCGTGCGTAATGAGGTCCGTAACGTAAAGGTAAACAGGGAACAACTTTAACGAATAATTGTACACTACTTATGGTTGACTTAGAAGAAGATGTCAAACGCGGAACTAATTTTTCTAAAGCACTCTCTCCAATTGTAAATGAAGATTCGATTTCTCAATTACGAGACACTTCGATTCCAAAATTATTTTTAAAACAAATACAAAGAAACTGAACATCAATTTTGAGAAAATAAACATTTATATAAGAATTGGAAAATTCCTTCAAAATCGATTTTCTCAAGAGTGAAGTATCGTTTCGTAAGAATATTACTCTTCGCTATTTATTTACTCGATTTTCCCATAATTGGAGGATTGCTTCGTAAAAATATATTATTCCCCATTGTTTGTTCGCTCAATTTTCTCAAGAGTAATTATTTCATAAAAATAGTATTCCCCTATATTTATTTACTCGATTTTCTCAAGAGTGTGTAATCATTTCATAAAAGATAGTATTCTCCATGGTTTATTTACGTTCTTGCTCAAGATTACCTCGTGCTCGATAGTAACTGCACTTTACGGACCACTCTGTATAGGAGTGCTCGCTCGTCGGGCATTTCATGTAAACTCGCGACGGCGGAGTTGAGTCGCGAGATCGTTTCTCGTTCGCGGCGAGTTTCCGCTCCTCTGCGCGACTCTGCTCGCTCGATCGGAACTGTTTCTTGCGCGCGTAAATCCGTTGGCCAGCGTGGAGGCAGAGCGGAGAGGCCCGTTCCGCGATACTTGGACGCGGTCCCCGCGGGTATATACCTTCGTGTTGAGTCATTTCGCATTTCGTGTTTTCGTGGACCGAGAGACGGGAGCCCCAGCATCCAACGGAGGGAAACCTGTTTCGCCGCGCGCGGCCTCCTCCTCTTCGGCCGTGTTTCTCTTCCTTTTGCTGGAACGAGCGGCGCACGTGCGAGCACCACCTCGCCGAACCGAGAGCTAGAAGCTTCGCGGTGCCACAAGAAAGGGAAAAGGACGACGGGCCAGAATGCTGAATAATTCCAGGAAAAGAAAGGGTTCAAGTTTAACATCTTTTAAACTTTTTTCAATCTTCATTCTCAAGATTTTCCATCTTGTTTACCTACCTTTGTAAATATATATTATCAAGTTTTCTCTTGGATACCATTATAACCACTTTCTAATTTTAATTTTAAACTTGGTGACAGGATTTTGAACTTTGTCACAGGATACTGAATAATTTCAGGGAAAGAAAGGGTTCAAGTTTAACGTTCAGGAATTATTTCAGATTTTCCATCTTGCTTACCTACCTTTGTACATATATACTATCATGTTTTCTCTTGGATACCATTATAACCACTTTCTAATTTTAATTTTAAACTTCGTGACAGAATTTTGAATTACGTGACAGAATACTGAATAATTTCAGGGAAAGAAAAGGTTGAAGTTTAACGTTCAGGAGTTATTTCAGATTTTCCATCTTGTTTCCTACCTTTGTAAATTTATACTATCAAGTTTTCTCTTAGATACCATTATAAGTACTTTCTAATTTTAATTTTAAACTTGGTGACAGGATTTTGAACTTTGTCACAGGATACTGAATAATTTCAGGGAAAGAAAGGGTTCAAGTTTAACGTTCAGGAATTATTTCAGATTTTCCATCTTGCTTATCTACCTTTGTACATATATACTATCATGTTTTCTCTTGGATACCATTATAACCACTTTCTAATTTTAATTTTAAACTTGGTGACAGGATTTTGAACTTTGTGACAGGATACTGAATAATTTCAGGGGAAGAAAAGATTGAAGTTTAAGGTTCGGGAATTACTTCAGATTTTCCATCTTGCTTACCCTTACCAATATTTGATTTTAGTTTTGAACTTAGCGACACGCTTTTTGTTTCAATAGTTCAGATTTGAAAACCATGTATCCCAAGAATGCTAGAACTCATTTGAGAAAGGGAAGAATAGGGTCAGAGTTGAGAAAGATAGAATTTGTATCTAGATACAGATTAAAGAATAAAGGATGAACAACTTTTTACCCGTGATTTATTAAATAAAAATGGAAATTTGAATCACAGAACAAAGATATCACATTTATTCGAATAAAATGGTATCCATCTCTGGATCATGGTAACTTTTAAGGAAATTGTTTCTATAACCTTAAACTCGATCTTAACATTCTATAGCCACGGTTTCTTTACAACAGTTACCTTTGTCAACTATAATTTTCAACATATTACTATCAAATAGGTGTTCTACTTCACATAAAAATTCGTTATTCGAAACACAGAACTACAAAAAGGAGAACATTAGCATCAAATGAACCTAATCGTAATAATAAATAATAACAAATAATCAATCCCAAGAAGCTCCGATCCCTTCCAAATCCACCAACAATAGTCACCCTCGTGCAGGAACATCGTCAGCGGTTCCCCGAAAACGATCATCACCGGGAAATAATCTGAGAATAGTAACCGAGCGGGAGATAGCGCGATACTTTTAGTGACGTTGGGTATCGCAGATAAATGATTCGCGAAATAATTAATGAGCCCACCGAAGCGAAGAAATATTGCGATATTGTAGGGTGGCAGAAATAAAACGTTGTTTCGTTTGCACTATTTATAGCGAATCTTATCCCCTTGGAAGATGATCATTTATCTCTTCGTACCGTTTCAGCGTCGTGTTCCGCGGTTCTTTTCGTCTTGTACTGCTGACGGTGAGCGGCGCACGTGCGAAATGCGGCATGGTAAATGGAGATCCAGCTAGAATCTCGACGAGAAAAGACGCTGGCCAGAAGACGCTCGTTCGTGTCTGCAGTGAAAGGACCGTGATCCGCGCGATTGCGCAACTGTAACAGTAATGACATAAATTAACGACTAACGGGGGATGTCAGATTCAGGGGATAAATAGGAAGGAACGATTTCTAAACCGTGGTTTTCAACTTCCTGCTAACGAATCCTCCAACGAAATTGGCCCAATGCGCAGGGTGAATCATCCAAACGTGTCTCCGTTTCCTTTGGTTCTACTCTAGTTGCGGATCATTGGATAAAAATCATTTATTCTGGAAATTGTGGTGTTTAGAATCTCTGGAAGACACCCAAACGTGTCTTAGTTACTTTTAGTTCTATTTTAATACCATACAGTTGAATAAAAATCATCTATTCTGGAAATTATGGTTTCTAGAATCTCTGCAAGACACCCAAACGTGTCTCGATTACTTTTAGTTCTACTTTAGTTGCAGATAATTGGATAAAAATCATTTATTCTGGAAATTATGGTGTTTAGAATCTCTGCAAGACACCCAAACGTGTCTCAGTTACTTTTAGTTCTACTTTAGTTGCAGATAATTGGATAAAAATCATTTATTCTGGAACTTAATGGTTTCTAGAATCTCTGGAAGGTTTGAGCTTGTTTTTTAACGAATGTTTCACATCGAGACTGTTCGATGTCATTTTATTGGAAAATTAAATAATAAAATATGTATAGGGTTGATTCTATCTATTTTAAAACGTGGACACGAATTTTTATTAGCTTGACCAAACATTTAAAACGTGGACACGAATTTATAATACTTTGGCCAAACATTTAAAACGTGGACACGAATTTTTCATACTTTGACCAAACATTTTAAATCGTAGCAAGATTGTCAAGATTATTCGTATAGCTTGTTATTTCAAACTGGAGTAAGTTACGTCAAAAGTACAAATATCGCGCTTACAAAGTGAAAAATACTATTCGGCGTTAAATGACTCAATACCGAATTTTCTCCAACCAGAATTCATTTCGTTGCTTCAAACTGTATTAACAATTACGTTAAAACCACAAATAACGCTTGTACGAAGTGAAAATACTGTTCCGCGTTAAATGACTCGATACCGAATTTTCTCCAACCGGAATTTATCGATCTCGATGCATCACCCGAATCGTTCGATAAAAGTCACGGTTCCGGGCAGAATCGAGTTAATCATTAAATTTGACAAATCGTTTCTCGCCCGGTTACGTCTTATTCTCTGAGATGTGCATTGCAAGGCGCCCATTCGCGAATAAATCTACATGTGGTTCGCCAGCACTCGCGAAAGCTATGTCCGAGCAATTTACGATCAGAAGTGCACGCAATGAGCGAATCGATTATGGGGGCTACGGTAATCAGCTCGAGGTCTCCTTTTTCTCGGCGATCGTTACGACGAACGCTCCTCCTTGGCGGTTGGCTGCGAATTCGCCCGCGAAATCTCGTAGGAAGCGAATCAGCAGCAGGTGCAGCCAGTTGCAACGATTGCACTTTCCTTTCCCCGCTGACCGGGCCCGATATCAATGCACTCGGGTTGCGCGCTTCTTCCTGCTCACAGCTGTACCGGCGAGCACGTGCGACGAGCACGATGTTCGAACTGAAAATGTCGTTGGTCCGAGCGAGCTTTACCCCGACTGCAATTGCATTTGTCGATGGAGTAACTTTCCACTTGGCAGATTTCATTGGTCGAGTTCTCTCGGTGTAAACCGTGTCCCTTTTCGAGAAAACGTAATAGGGATAATGCTGATCCTTGAAAGTATTTAAGGATTATTCGATTTCGTTAAGATAATTTTCCGAACGGAAAAGAAAATTATTTAAAATAAGTTAAGTCCTCTTTTACGCGAACGTAACGTATCAAGGATAATGTATAATCGTTGGAAGTATTTTATTATTTAGTTTCTTAATGGTACGTTTTGGAACGAAAAGGATAGCGATTTATAATAAATTAAGTGCTACGAACACGATGGATTCTCACTTGTTCAAAGTATTTTATTATTTAATTTTCGTTATTTATGTTTTTTAAGGTGATTTTTAGAACAAGAAATAGACTAAAGTTGGTTGTACTCATTTTTATATCAGCACATTTTTATCTAAATAACTAATAACGAAAGATAAGGATAATTTATAAAAATTCCTGTGAAATTATTCAAGTGCAAAGTGATCTTCGATAGATTAAATATTTAGAGCAATATATATGGATGTATGAATCAAAGTAACATTCAAAATTGTAACAGGTACTGACGACTTATTTTAAATTACTTTACTCTGTTGTTCGAAAGTCCTCGTTCAAAGGTAAAAAAAGTTGAAGAATAAAATACTTGCAACGACCACGTGTCCTCATTATTGTACGTACATAACGTAAGCAATCAACGTTTTGGTAAAGTGTTTCACCAACATTACAGCTGTGGAGTTTCATCAAGGGTTTAACGATGCACCGATGCCTGAGTGCTTCTTGTGGTTGTCGTCTACTTAGAGTACCTTGTATACCTAATTGGCCAGCTGATCAATTAAGAATCTGTGGTCGGTAACTATCGATCCGTAACACGAACATTGATTTTGTGACCAGTTAAAAGCTTGGATTAGTAATGGACGTTGCAATTGAAAAAAATCAAACTCGTTGTAAAAGCATTGCATTAACATTTGAAGAAACACTTTAACACCTCGATGTAACTTTAACGACTCAAAATGTAACCAATACCGAAGCAAGATTTTGAGATATCTGCTTAAATAAACAACGCTAACGACGTTAACGGTGCGCTGTTATCTACCAACGAGAAGTGCACGCGCATTCATTTGCCTAACAATATATGTACGTGATCCGGAAACTCGCAGGCCAGACACCGCCTAATCTCAAATCAGCAAATCGTACAACGAGCTTTTAAATTTCGAGTTTCAGAATTTTAGAAAAAATTTTTGCGAAAAACGCGTGTACAATATTCAAATTGTCATAGAATTGTATTTTGTAATTTGTAGGTAACGCGCAAGAAATGTAATAATATATTTACCTTTGTACGGTTTTTCCAGAAAATCGACTGGTAACTATCTTTTAACGCAAACATAACAAATTAAATAAATTCTTTAGAAATAGAAGTTACGATTTCCATCTAGAAACCTTTTGCACTATTAGCGTATTAATGATTTAGGGGTCAATTTGAAAATGACCAATGGTAATCGATTTTACTGACTAAGGTCAAAAAACAAATGAGACACTTAGAGTCCTAAAGCAGTATCGGTATAATTTTTTGCGAACCTCTGGATAATTATCAAAGATAATATACGACAACCCTCATTAAGAGGAAAAGAAAGTTTTATTGTCGAAACTTCAATAGTACTCGAAGAATGCAGGCAGAGTGGTCAATATATGTAAGTATTTAAGACCCTTCTTCTGGATCCTCTTCTGTGTACTAATGTAATCGATAGTGCAATAAAACCTAGAGTCTATAATTTACTAAGCATTGGAAATCTCGTTCTCGATGAATTATAAATTATTTTGCAGGCCTCACTGTTTTACTCAAAGGAGTTGAAACGTCTCAGATGCTTTAAATAAAGTATTCATCTACGTAAATCAAAATCGATCATTCAACTATAGAAAATATTTTCAGTGTTTGAAGATGCAACACCACACTTTCTTCTCGTACACGACTCATTTTTCATACGTGTTATCCCTGAATGAACTATCATACTTCAATGTCAATTTCTATCCTAATAGTTTTAGTACACCATAATCGATCGATACAGTTGTTCTATAAACAAAACCGATCATTTTACATGACTCATTTTCCATACGTGTTATCCCTGAATGAATTATCATACTCCAATGTCAATTTCTATCCTAATAGTTCGAGTACACCATAATCGATCGATACAGCTGTTCTATACACAAAACCGATCGTTCAACTACAAAAAATACTTTCAATGTTCGAAGATGCATACACGACTAATTTTCCATACGTGTTATCCCTGAATGAATTATCATACTTCGATGTCAATTTCTATCCTAATAGTTGGAGTATACCATAGTCGATCGACACAGCAGCAACATCAATTAACGCGATAGAGCAGTTAATCTTCGTTAAGCGTCAATGAGACTGCGAATCTCAGCCGGACTCGAGGTCAATAAGGCGCGTTGCAGGTGTTCTCGGGTCATCCAGCCGAGAATAAATGTCAACGTAAGAGCAGAGGAGCACCACGCATTCCCTGTGCTCGTGCTCGGATCACGGTGAAAGGAAAGGGTTTCGCGTGCAACGTGTCCGACCGAATACTTGCACGACGGTGGTTTTTGCTCGTCCTCCGCGACTTCGCAACCCCATGGAAGACAAGACGTCCAGGCAAGACTCGTTTGGCTGTCCTTTTAGCGCCGCGATTTTCCTTTTCCGCGATCGCTTTCGTTGCGTCATCCCGTAACATATCGTCGAACGATACAGGTTTAGATCCGATCGCAAATTTTGAACAACCAATCAAACAATGGTACAAAAATTATGATCACAGAAGGCAATATGCAGAGTGACCTGTACACGATTTACGAAGGATATTTGAATTAAATTCAAAGTGCATAATTCAAGGGTATGATTCGTATCTGAATACAAATTCAGAGCAAGGAATAGAATAATCGTATAGAAATTATAATTTGTATCAGAAAAGGCAACAAGCGTAAGTTTAAATAACGTACAGCTTGTAATTCACAGTGCCTGATCCAAGAGCGTGATGTGTACCCGAATAGAAATTTCAAGCAAAGAATAAAATAACGGTACAGAAATTGTGACTCGAATTACAAAGTGCAACGTACAAGACGGTTCGTAATGCGTGGGGTGCATAACGACACTGTGTGTATGTGTAAATCTAAACCGTATAATTAAATCAAATAATCAAGTACTCGTCTAATAAATGTTTGATATAACAGTGTGGGGCTCGTTCGTGAAAGACATCAGATAGCTATCTTATTGGTAAGAAGAGACATTCTCTTCGTGGACTGAACGATAAACAAAACCAAAAATCGGAGTAGCGAGTGCATCTCGAGTTTCACGCCATCGAATCCTTGGAAACGGGCGAACCTCGCTTGCTACGTGGATATCGTTTCGAATGTAAATATTCTTTACACGCGAGCTGGAATCGCGGTGGTCCCCGGAGTCACAGATCACTGCATACGAGTGCATACGACTGCATACGACTGGAAACTCGTCTCGTTTGTTAGCCGAGACACCTGAAAGTCGGGATGATTCAGCCAGGATCCCGATGCACCGCCACAAGCTTCTTTGAAAATTCAGCAGGTAACTTCCCCGACCCTTGCTCCGTCACGAAAACCCCGTATACCTGTTTCTTTTGTACCTGTGGGTTTTGAACCTGCGCCCCCTTTTTCCAGTGCACTAGCGACGCTGGATCTAACGTTAAACCCTGTAGCACCTGCGGCCCGGCAGGATCGGCTCGAGCAGGTTACGGAACATTTTTTTTCTTCGAGCCTCGAACAAAAAAGCTCGTCGAGCTTCATCAAAATTCAATCTTACGCGACCTCGTAAGTATTCTCGTCGCTGGTGCACTGTCGAAATATCGTATGTAATTTCAGCGGTAAACGGAATTACCAAATTTTGATTCTTCAGAGTGATAAACGACGGTGATTTCATTTAGGTTACGTGTACTTTTAAATGGAATGTTGGAAATATTTCTGTTCAATTTTAATCTCAAGATCGGAAACTAATCGTGAGTTTTGATTTTTGAGAGTAGTAATAACAGTTTTACCGTCGATTATTTACATTTTTAAATTGTAGGAAGAGCATTGGAATATTTTCGTTCAATTATTATTTATATGTATCTTAATCGATGTTAAGAAGAGCGATAAAATATTATTATTCGATTCTTATCGCAATAATGATCAAAATTATTGCCGCGGAATAATCTAATTACATAAAGGAGAATTTATTAAAATACTCTAACGAGGGATTAATTAACGTAAGTAAACAATTCTCGTACCGCGGTGAACGACTTTCAATTTCCACGTTTCGTACCGTGAAACTTGATGAAACTCGAAAGTCGTTTAAAAACCACCAGTGATTCCGCGTATGAGAATTATCGAAGGACTCAACCATTGAAAAAATGCTCTCAGCTCGGGTAAGGAAGCTGTCCCCTTTCACGGTAAAATGAACTATGAAGTCTTCCCAGACAGCAATAAGTAAACCCAGCCGACTCACGTAACAGCGTTTACCTGTCAGTAGGAGCACCGTGACGACCGTTTGTGTCCTGTCATTGCAACGAAAGTGAAACACGAATGTACCGAGAGGGACGTAAAATTCGAATCGAAGGACACGCACTTACCACCTGCATCGTATCGAAGGGTGTTGCATGGCGACAGATGCGCCGGTGAAACCCTCTAAGGGGTGAGCATATCGAGAGGCAGTTGAATTACTGCCTGGAACGTGCGTGCTGTGTATTTAACTCTAATATCGTGAAGAAGAAGAAAAAAAACAACGAACGGCTGGTTCGTGCGAGACAGGCACCGCCAAATGGTGAATAACTCATCGACAAAGTGTCTGGTTTCTCGAATGGAATTTTTTAAAATAAGGGTATCAGTCAACTTGAGGATTCTAAACAGATTTTAACGTCTTCTTCTTTACGGTGAACGTTAAATGAAATTTTCCGAACGAAACTGAATGGAAAAAGCAAGAAGAAATGTACCAATATTTTTTTAACAATATTTTTCATCCTACGTGTCAGACGAGTCGAAGGATCTTAAACGGATCAATCTCCCTTGTATTGGACTTTGAATGAAGTTTGAATTGAAAAAAATAAAAAGAATGTAGGGTTACTTTTTCTCGACGATATTTTCTTTCGTAATGTTCAATTTCGATGAAGCTTCGAGATCTGTCTCGAATTATCTGAATTTTTATATTTATCAGGGCTCACGAGTTCGATTTCAACTCGAGCGTGATTAACGGTTCTATGTTACAAAGGAACTGATACGGACATGTCATTATTGTATCTCCGTTGGACATCGAACCATGTCATTTGAGAGACTTCGGTTCTTCGACACGCCGTGTATTAGAGTCCTTCACGGATGGAGAGTACTGTTATTCTCTTGTTGCTATTGTGTTTTGCCTTTTAATATCGCGGTTGTGCGTCGAGAGCTAATGAATAAACGATCACTGCTCTTCGCTATCCGAAGCAATCTCGATGCATACCGAATCTTGCGGTATTAAAATTTAATGATGCGCTTTTCGTGGACAATCTTTGTCAATTTTATATAAGGTTTCACCCCTTTGTCACTGAGCACCCTCTTGGAAAAATACCAAATACTCCTGCAAAGAAAATTTAAAAGTATCTTTCTTCAAAATTTGACACTATTTGATACCGTTTGAAACGATCTTTACAACGTTTAATTCAATAGAGTAACTATAATTTATACTTTCCTAAAAAGAAAATTAAAAATACCTCTCTTAAAAATTGAATATCGTTTGACAATGTTTGACGCAATTGTTTTAAGTTCGACTTAAACAGTCTGTCAGTGTACTACTAAGATACACTGCTATATACAGTATTGGCTATATTGCTATATATGCTACTAATTGTAAGTATACTATTACACATAGCACCAGGTATACCACTACATATAATACTATGTATACTGCTATACGTATTTTCAGGTATACTGCTACGTATACTACTAAATATACTGCTATATACTCTACTAATAATACTCTACTACCTCTAGATATAGAGATATATAATACCAGACGCTTCAGAATCACTTAAGAAATCTCGGTTTAGAAAAAATCTCGATACTCGACGAGTCATCGCAAACTGTCAAAGTCATTCGATATCGAACGTTGCATCACGAACCATCGACACGCCTCGTCTAAGCAAATTGAGCGAGAATTTATTTGCAAAGAATCTACAGGAGTGTCGATAAGTAGGATAATGGGCTGCACGTAAAGATCGCAAGCACGCGAGCCTCCATGACTTTCTCAATTTGACATTACGGTCTGTTCATCATTCGTGGCTTTATACTATTCGAGCATCTCAAACAAAGGCTGTCGCTGTTGCATTTGCCGCCCACGTTGGTTTTCAGTGGAAAAGATAAACGCTTTCGCACACCGTCTCCGTGCAATCTACAGAAGAATTCGTTTTACACAGCGAAAGACAATGATTTCGAGAAAGTTGTACGATGCACGCCAACCACGATTACCATAATCGGCGTATTGAAATTTTCGACGAAAATCCAAGAAACCAAACGCAAAAGTCTATCCTCTGTACACCATTCACTGTCGTTGTAATCTTTCCTTATAATTTATTCATCGTGCGATCACTTCACCCGATCTTGTGAACAGTTCTACCTTTCTCTCTCTTTGTAATAAATTCTTCTCGAGCTTTGTCATTTTATTTACTAAAACAGTTCAATTCGGAGAAATCGTAAATAACACTGAAATTGTAAGTAGACTTACAGTTTGCACACGTATGAAAATTCAGCTTTATTTGAAAAATTCACCTGGTTGTCACCAATTTTTCAAGTTTCGATCTTTCTTATTAAGTGATCAATCTTTATCATTGAGAAGGATCTCCAGTGCGTTGAAAACGAATGAAACGAAGACGCTCGAGAGAAGTCAAATATTTGCAAGATGTTTCCATTCGTTGAACATCGAGTTAGTTTATATTTGGAAGCAATTGGACACTCGTAAGGAAATTTGACGTTTTCCGTTGCTCGTGGAACATTTATCGAATTTAGGCGGAATAGGGTGATTTTAGCGTGCCCGTAATTTAGGGGAACAGACAAAAGCGGTCACGCAAAACCGGACTCCGTGGTACCACTGTTTCCGGAAATGTTGAGGATCGACACACGTGTGGTGTGCAAAAAATAAGGTCCAACGTATTCTCGTGCAGGGTATTGATACGATTGTCAAAGAAGCTGGAGGAGGTCTGCGTAGCATCCGAGCAGAGGCTAACACGACCGTGAGACTTAGCAGCCTCTTTGTTATCGCGTTTCGTTTCGCTCTTCCAAAAAGAAAGTCCTTCATTGTTGTCGGTCCCGGGCAAGTGGCGTCTGGAAATCTTCAAATAACACCAGACCTATGGAAAACTGGCGTTCTACGTGCTTAGGAATATCGTCCCCTAATTGAAGTGCCCATGCCGGAGCAGCGCCACTCAAACTCGCTGCCACAGTTATGCAGCTTGCACTTTACTGTAGTTGAACCTCGTATCAGGTAGAATATTCACTTTTTCCGTGTTGTGGTGAACTTCAAACGCACGTAACAGAATATCTATTTCGATGACGTAATTAGCTTCAGAGACGGATATTTTAAAGTTACTCCGATAATCTTGATACAATAGTCTCTAATAATTTTGAAACAATAGTCTCTAATAATCTCAAGTACAGTACAAATACAAACTTCTGAATCGATGTGACGTCGAACAGAAGAATTTCGTAAGTCGATTTTCATTCGACGAAATTAAACACGGAGATGGAATATTTTATTCGGTTTATTTTATCTAAACGCAATACTCTAAACTCGCTCCGATGATCTTAAAACTCTCCGCTCTATCAGTAAAGAATAAAAGCTTTCGAAAATAAATTTCAACGTCCCTTAAAAATACACACAAATACAAACTGTCGAATCGGTGAAACACGGAACGTAAAAATTCCTCGAATACTATTTTGATACAACAAATAGAGATAAAGGTACAACGAAATTTACTCAAAGATAGAAACCAATTTTAAATAAATTCAAAAAGCACCACACCCAAATCATAATTCGTATTTAATTTCCCCGAAGAGTTTTCCAATTTTGCGACGAACGCGATCGAATGTATTACAATAATTTAATACGTAACCAAACTAGTCGATACTGCACCGAGTACTCCGAATTTCGAGACGAACACGTTTCTTCGAAAGCAGATCCGCATAGAAACGATCAAGGATCCGTGCACGGCGCCATGGCGGACGCGAAGACCGGTTGCGAGGGCGTCAGGTAAATCGTACCTACCGCTTTTATATTTCCTATTTGGAACGAGAAAACGTTTAACCAGCTTCCACCGTAGCGACCGTTCCGTGCACGGTGGTTCATTCGAAACGGTTTTTCGCCATTCGAGGTAACGAACGTTTGTCTTAAAACGTTCGCGTTTACACTAAACACGTGCTGGGCGCTTGTGCGCGAAACAGTTAAACTTTTCGCGTGCACGTGCAATTACAAGCCGGCCGTGTGCACTCTGTTGCAACAACCAGTAACGTAATAACTCCCAGCCTTTCTTTCCATTGTGCGAGTATCCAGAAAAATTCGACGCCGTTTATCGATTGGCGCTCAACGAACGACCATATGTGCCTACGCGCGCTGGAAAATGATTGCGATCCTCCGCGTTGCCCAAGAGCCGCGTCTAAGTGGCACTCGTCGCCAGAAAATTCGTATTTTCAAATATTTATTACGGAATACATTTTCAGAAGCAACGTTCATCGCCCAGAAACAGTCTAGAATTATGTTCTCCGTTCGTAACGCTCGTATCCGAAGGGTCGAGTTAATACAGTATCAGGAGACGTTAAAACGTTTCATTTTCAACGCGGACATCGTATTGAATTAATAATCCACGGTAATTTCGAGTCCCCTAAAAATAGGGCAGCGTGAGTAGATTTTACATCGATTTCGATCAAATTGATATTGTATACTCGATACGAAGGGATGACATTTTTCAACTTTTTCATCGACACTACCCTCGTGGTGTTCGATCTTAAAATAGAATTTCTGTCTACTTTTTACTATAATTAACTTCGAGATAACAAACGATCAAATTTTTATTAAATTTTTATTTTAATCGCCCATACAACACGAGGAAGCGGAACCTCCCCTAACGACTCGACGATCTACATTAATCGGTACCCGTATAATTAGTGTAATTTGTATATATATATCCACAGTTAAATTCAAGCCGGTTACGAACACGGAATATTCATTTACCGAAGGAACAACAATGACACACGCGCAAAGTGTCTTCCCTGTACGATTGTAGAGTCAGAATCAATTCACACGCTGACAAAGGAACGCCTCCCCTCGCGCAAATTAGTGCTGCCAGCTAGACGGAAAAATTTAAATCGCGATACGTGTCGACGTGACTCGCCGGGGGGAACGAAAGTGGGAGAGTTCCCAAATTACCCGTTCATTCTTTCCCGAATCAAATTGCGTAACAATCTCGTAGCATCGTAGCGTAACGTAAAACGTTGTCAGTCCCATGATTGCCCTCTCTCGTCCGTCCCCTCTGCCCCCTCCTCCTCCTCCTTATCCCTGTCACTCGCGTCTCCGCGTTCCCCCCACCACCCGGGGCCTCTTCCGTGGCCCTGTTCACCACTTCCCCTTTCCGCTCCTACGAAAACCAGGCTCTCCCTACTCGGGCCCTTTTCCCCCACCTAGCCGCCGCTACAACTGACCCCGGGCCTCTCACCCACGCCGGGGCCTCGTAGTAAAAATGGCCGCTTGTGTACACTGTAGTAAAACAACAGGGACGCATTCCGTACCGGCGCTGACCATTTTTACCAAACTGCTTCTGCGTTTCTATTTTCTTTCGTCGCGAAACCGTGTTCGTACAGAAGTTCTTCGGACTGGTGAATTTCGTTCGTGGAATAATCGCGGTGAACGAAAGTTGTCGGATCGGTTCGTAGATATGCGCGTGTTTCGAAACGTGTAACCGATGAAAATGAAACGACATTTATTTATCGTTTGTGTAAATTGAAATGCTCGTTACGCGAAACGTCCATGAGATCGCGATCGTTCCGATAACGTGTACGCGTTTCGATCTTAGAGCCCTCGGGTCCTGCGCGAGAAGCAATTGATGGAAAAAGATCGATCGTTGAAATTATTTGAAGAAGAATTGAAATGGATGTACTCGTAAAAAGTCGTGCTTTTCTAAATCGAGTTTCTTCGATAAACGAGGTAAATCGACTGATCATATGTATGCGTGGAAGATTGATTTATTTATACATTTTCGTATGTTTTACAATGGTGTCTATGATGGTTCGTACGAAGGTTCTTTAACTTTGTAAACGTAACACGATGATTTTGAATAATTTTGACAGCGGTATATCGCGAAACTGGTTAATTTGCGATTAAAAGTTTCTTTTCTTGTAAAAGATTTCTGCGTGTTCCAAGAAAGATGGTAATCGCTGGAAGTACGTTCGATGAGAACTCGGGGGAGCGAAGAGGGTACGAGATAGGATCCAAGTTTAAAATCTGTGACGAACTTTCTCCTCGCGAGACTAAAAAGTACAGAACCTGTTAACAGCGAGTATTCAAATCGTCGTATCACCGACCGTAATAAAAACCAAAACACAACGCAACTTGAGGGGAGAAAATATTCTGTGTACAACTGTACGTAAAAAGAAAAGACTGCTATTAAAATTTTCACATCGATCAAAATTTTACGTTGCACCGTGACCTACATAAAATCTGCCCTCGTTGAACCTTGAAGTAAAAATACTGCCCCGAATCCCTTCCCTCTCTACGAAAGAATGAAAACGAAAACAAAAGACAAAGAAAGAAAAGAAAAGTGTGTCAACAGATTTCTATTTCTAAAATAATCTGTACCATATTTAATTTCTATACTTTAAACAGACAAGATTCGATTTAGAATCTCGTACATTGCAATTCTAAACAATCGATATCTAAACGCATCGAACAACCAAGGTCCAACTTCCTCGCTGCTCGTGCTCCCTGCAGAAAAAGGGTCTAGGTAACAGGTATCGTCCAACAAAAGGCTCACCAACCCTCACCGGTACGAACAAACGAAACATCGCCGTTAGATCCCTCGCTGGACGAAGCACGATATCCGGGCAGCGTTGATGTCCAAACGTACCGAAAGACAAGGAAAAGGGACGCTAAACGATACAGTAAACACGAGAAGGATCCACGGGCGCGATTGCGTCCCTGCGCAGTACGTGGCTGCGCACTGTAGCGTACTACGGCCGTACTATAGCTCGTACTATAGCACGTACGCCGGCCCGTAGCGCGCCGTTGGTTCCGCGCGTTTCCGTACCTGACCACGGGAGTCCCACGGGCGCTGGCGTCGCTCCCGAGCGGTCCCAGCCCTATCCGGGCATTGTTGCACCGACGCCCGGCTAAGAGAGTACTGCTTTGCGCGCAACCCTCGCGTAGTCTTGTGTCCGTGTTTACCAACACTCTGTGGATGATGTACAGTGCGACCGACACCACCTTGAAGACCGATCGTGGATGATCTTTGAGCGTACGGTGGATAATCGTCGCGGGTGTTTGTCGACCAAGAGCCATCGTCCATGCAAGAACTGGCTAATCGGGGTAGAACGATGAAGCAGGAGCAGAGACCCAGGAGGCAGGCCCTCTTCCAGATCGCCAAGGTTCGATTCTTTTTTTCTGTCGGTCGTGTTGCTATCGCGGCCAACGATTGCCAAGCCCGTGGTGTTCAAAACGAACGACTTCTGGCGCGGTTGGATACGCTGGAACAACGCGGATACCGTTACATGTGTCTCGATCTCGAGACTGTACCTGTTGATTCTCTGGCTGGCCGTGCTCGTTTAAATCACCTCGTAATCACGAAGGAACCCCCCGTTTACACGGATTTCGTTTCTGACGATAGGATTACCGGTTCGGTGACGTCGCGGTGAGATTTGAAGACTGGGGTTGCGATTGTTTATGAGATAGACGGGGGTACCACTTGGTCCCAGGTTTGGGTTACTAGTCGTTGAAGGTTTGAAGTCAATTTTTCTATGGAATACTCTATGTTTGAGTCGTTGGCTCGTGATGGGATTGCGACATCTTTGTGTTTACTATGATCGGTAGGGGGAGATAGGTAGCCATTGAAACCGACGACTTTGATCGGTTTATTTGAAGTTTGTTGGAGTATTCGGTAATTATAACGAGTAGTTGAGTAGGTAGAGTTTGTATTCGATTGTGACGTACCCAAACATTGACAAACTTGATTTTTGTAACGTGTTAGGAGGCGTGTCGATTATGGAGTAGTATGTTTGCCGAGGTTCGTATTATTAGTCGTTGAAGATCAAAAAGTCTCTCTTTGTAGTAAATATTTCATGTTTCAGTCTTAAGCTGGTGATTTGGTTGCGACATCTTTGTGTTTACTATGATCGGTATCGAGAGGTAGGAAGCCATTGAAACTGACAACTTTGATGAATTTATTCGAAATTTGCTAGAATATTCGATAATTAATACGAGCAATCGAGTAGATGGAGTTTCTATTAAATTCCAACGTAGTCAAACATCGACAAACTTAGTTCTCGTGGTAAAAAATACACGTCGATTATTTTTAAGAGAGAAAGGGTGTACATAGTTACTATGGTTTGTGTTATGAGTCATTCAAAGTCTGAAGCCTCTTCCTCCATTGAACTCTTCGTATTTAAGTCTTAGGTTGGTAATTTGATTGCAACATCGCATCGTAATACGTCGTTATTGCACGTTTACAATGAACAGTATCAAGAAGTAGAGAACCAGTGCAATGAAACTGACAACTCTGATGAATTTATTTCAAGTTTGTTAATTAGAGTATCCGGTGATAAAATTAAGCAACTGAAAAAACGATGATTCTAATAGATTCTAACCTTCTCAAACATCAACAAACGTGTTTCTCACAACGTGGTAAGGTTGCATGTCGTACATTGCCTTTAACGAGATTACATGCCATCATGTGGTAGCAGTCGTGGTGGTTAACGATGATGGAATTGTGGGGTTGAGAAATGTCTTTCTCAACTCCACCCTGTCGAGTGAGATTTAGAAGTTGTGATTGTTTTTGAAGGGCATGAAATACACCTCGTTTGCTATACCTCGCACTAATCGTCCTCGTGTCCAGGTCTAGTGTCAGGTTTTGCAGTAAGTCTAGGATCTCCGATGCTTTCTTTTTGAATTCTTCGTCTTGGAACTTTGAACCGCCATTTAATTCAACACTGATCGAGACATAATTCACTATCGCAAACAAGCATAATAAATCTAACGAACCCAATGAATCAACCCTAACATAAAACTCGATAATTAAAGATTTCAAAACAATCGTAAATCGTTCCAACGCATCGAATAATATCTTTCACATCGTTCCAGTAACACTTGTCATACTTTCGCAAGTTCGTACACTGTCATATCTTAGCAAACGATTATTCAACATTTCGCTCTATGAAACACAATACTAAACAAAATACTCTCCGCCCGCAAGTTTACTACGACCAATCATTTTTTCTCAACCCAAATAACATCGTAGTAAATCCAGTGCTTGCAAATTAATCGATATAAAATTTGTATCTTGACGAATGATTATCCAATGATTATGCTTGCAAATTAAACGATACAAAATTTGTATCTTGGCGAATTCTTATCCAATGATTATGTTTACAAATTAAACGATATAAAATTTGTATCTTGACGTATTCTTATCCAACAATTTCGATAGTACTCTCTATTTACAAGTATACAACGACCCAAATAATATTGTCACAGTGTGAACGACCCGCGAAACGGAAGAAAGAGAACAAAGTTGGCACGCATTTAACGAGTTACCCTCCCTTGGTGGCGAACGTTTCAGGCTCGGGAGCAACGGTCGATGTTTACGCAGTTTATCGATAATAACTGCAGCCACCGGTGTGTTCATTAACTCGCAAGAAACTTGGGTGGAATGCAGCGAGGCGCGATCCGTTTTTCTCTCGTTTTTCCCGCCACCTTCCGCCGCGCGGATTGTGAATGAACCGTTTCTAGAACGGAATTGCGACATTTCGGCGGGATGAAACGCATTTCCTAGCGCGACAGGCCCTCAGTTTCGACCAGTTCGCGGTTAATCCGGTATAATGAACCGATCGACCGTGCGCGAATGGAAATCGCACGAAGCTGTTGCTTACGCATGCAAATTAGCGCGATCGCGGTGGGAAACGTGTCGCTCTCGTGGTGAAATCGCTCGGTTTACGGCATTTATTTTTATTTTTTTTTTATTCCATTCTTTTTTTCTCCGGGAAAAAAAAGACCCGATCGCGTGTGAATATCGGAGATAGTTAATTTATCGTAATTGTCATTTCAAGTAGATATCCATGGGAGCAAACGCAATTATGGCGGTTGCGTATTATTATACGGTGATACGTTGATTTTGCATTTTATCGTTGTTGCGGGATTGGTAAAGTTTGAAAAGTGGATGAAATATTTCTGAAAATTTATTATGCACAGGGTCGGTGCGTTTCAGGTGGAATATAACGGTAGCGTGATAAAAGAGACACTTTGTGTATAATTATTGTTTCGTTCGGTAGTTTATCGAGCAGCATGGTAAAATCGAGTTAATTGTCTTTTAGGTTGTATGGACCTTCTTAAACTTGAAAAATCGTATTGGGAGAATTTTTTCATTAATTTTGTTCGTTTGTAGCTATTTTTTCGTTTATTATTTTTCAAGTTTGGATATTTACAATGTGTATATATAGGATACGTTTTTAGATTTTTTATATGCAAGGAGGATCGTACAACCTCGTAATCGGAACGTGGTATTATTAAACGATCGTCTCGACTCTACTGTATTGCTCAATGAGATCGGACAAACGAGGCTGCATTCTCAGAAGAGCAAGACGAAAGAAAAAGTCTCTAATTATTTTATATAAGATAAATTTAAGAGAAATCTGCTTAAAGTAACAGGTAGAATAAAACCCCATTAAGCAAGACACCTGGAAGTGTTCGTGAATGAAGAGTTTAAATGCTAGTGTATTCCACAGAGGAGATCTAAACGTGGGCTTGGGAGTCATGCAACAATAATTAGGTATTTAGAGCGTCGTTGGAATTCTGAAGCGTTATACGAATGCAATTTCT